>NC_136068.1:1182570696-1182711285 GCF_964261635.1 Lissotriton helveticus | reverse complement strand
GGGGTTGAGGGTGAGGGGTTGAGGGTGAGGGGTTGAGGGTGAGGGGTTGAGGGTGAGGGGTTGAGGGTGAGTGAGGGTGAGGGGTTGAGGGTGAGTGAGGGTGAGTGAGGGTGAGTGAGGGTGAGTGAGGTGTGAGTGAGGGTGAGGGGTTGAGGGTGAGTGAGGGTGAGGGTGAGTGAGGGTGAGTGGGGGGGAGGGTGAGGGGTGAGGGTGAGTGAGGGTGAGTGAGGGTGAGTGAGGGTGAGTGAGGGTGAGAGAGGGTGAGGGTGAGGGAGGGTGAGAGAGGGTGGAGGGAGGGTGAGAGAGGGTGAGAGAGGGTGAGAGAGGGTGAGGGTGAGAGAGGGTGAGGGTGAGAGAGGGTGAGGGTGAGTGAGGGTGAGGGGGAGTGAGGGTGAGTGAGGGTGAGTGAGGGTGAGTGAGGGTGAGTGAGGGTGAGTGAGGGTGAGTGAGGGTGAGTGAGGGTGAGTGAGGGTGAGTGAGGGTGAGTGAGGGTGAGTGAGGGTGAGTGAGGGTGGGTGAGGGTGGGTGAGGGTGAGTGAGGGTGAGTGAGGGTGAGTGAGGGTGAGTGAGGGTGAGGGTGAGTGAGGGTGAGGGTGGGTGAGGGTGGGTGAGGGTGGGTGAGTGAGGGTGGGTGAGTGAGGGTGAGTGAGGGTGAGTGAGGGTGAGTGAGGGTGAGTGAGGGTGAGTGAGGGTGAGGGTGAGGGTGGGTGAGGGGTTGAGGGTGAGTGAGGGTGAGTGAGGGTGAGGGGTGAGTGAGGGTGAGGGTGAGTGAGGGTGAGGGTGAGTGAGGGTGAGGGTGAGTGAGGGTGAGGCGTTGAGGGTGAGGGGTTGAGGGTGAGGGGTTGAGGGTGGGTGAGGGTGGGTGAGGGTGAGTGAGGGTGAGTGAGGGTGAGTGAGGGTGAGTGAGGGTGAGTGAGGGTGAGTGAGGGTGAGTGAGGGTGAGTGAGGGTGAGTGAGGGTGAGTGAGGGTGAGTGAGGGTGAGGGTGAGTGAGGGTGAGGGGTTGAGTGTGAGTGAGGGTGAGGGGTTGAGGGTGAGGGTGAGTGAGGGTGAGTGAGGGTGAGTGAGGGTGAGTGAGGGAGAGTGAGGGAGAGTGAGTGAGGGTGAGGGTGGGTGAGGGTGAGTGAGGGTGAGTGAGGGTGCGTGAGGGTGAGTGAGGGTGAGGGTGAGTGAGGGTGAGGCGTTTGAGGGTGAGGCGTTGAGGGTGAGGGGTTGAGGGTGAGGGGTTGAGGGTGAGGGTTGAGGGTGAGGGGTTGAGGGTGAGGGGTTGAGGGTGAGGGGTTGAGGGTGAGGGGTTGAGGGTGAGGGGTTGAGGGTGAGTGAGGGTGAGTGAGGGTGAGGGGTTGAGGGTGAGGGTGAGGGTGAGTGAGGGTGAGTGAGGGTGAGGGTGAGTGAGGGTGAGTGAGGGGTTGAGGGTGAGTGAGGGTGAGTGAGGGTGAGTGAGGGTGAGTGAGGGTGAGTGAGGGTGAGTGAGGGTGAGTGAGGGTGGGTGAGGGGTTGAGGGTGAGTGAGGGTGAGGGGTTGAGGGTGAGTGAGGGTGAGGGGTTGAGGGTGGGTGAGGGAGTGAGGGTGAGGGGTTGAGAGGGGAGTGAGGGTGAGGGGTTGAGGGTGAGTGAGGGTGAGGGGTTGAGGGTGAGTGAGGGTGAGGGTGAGGGGGTGAGGGTGAGGGTGAGTGAGGGTGAGTGAGGGTGAGTGAGGGTGAGTGAGGGTGGGTGAGGGGTTGAGGGTGAGGGATTGAGGGTGAGGGGTTGAGGGTGAGTGAGGGTGAGGGGTTGAGGGGGAGTGAGGGTGAGGGGTTGAGGGTGAGTGGGGTGAGGGGGTTGAGGGTGAGTGAGGGTGAGTGAGGGTGAGGGGTTTAGGGTAAGTGAGGGTGAGGGTGAGTGAGGGTGAGGGTGAGTGAGGGTGAGTGAGGGTGAGGGTGAGTGAGAGTGAGGGTGGTGAGTGAGGGTGAGTGAGGGTGAGTGAGGGTGAGAGTGAGGGTGAGTGAGGGTGAGTGAGGGTGAGTGAGGGTGAGTGAGGGTGAGTGAGGGTGAGTGAGGGTGAGTGAGGGTGAGTGAGGGTGAGTGAGGGTGAGTGAGGGTGAGTGAGGGTGAGTGAGGGTGAGGGTGAGTGAGGGTGAGGGGTTGAGTGTGAGTGAGGGTGAGGGGTTGAGGGTGAGTGAGGGTGAGGGTGAGTGAGGGTGGGTGAGGGGTTGAGGGTGAGGGGTTGAGGGTGAGTGAGGGTGAGTGAGGGTTAGTGAGGGGTTGAGGGTGAGGGGTTGAGGGTGAGTGAGGGGTGAGTGAGGGTGAGTGAGGGTGAGTGAGGGTGAGGGTTGAGGGTGAGTGAGGGTGAGGGGTTGAGGGTGAGTGAGGGTGAGGGGTTGAGGGTGAGTGAGGGTGAGGGTGAGGGGTTGAGGGTGAGTGAGGGTGAGGGGTTTAGGGTAAGTGAGGGTGAGGGTGAGTGAGGGTGAGTGAGGGTGAGTGAGGGTGAGTGAGGGTGAGGGTGAGTGAGGGTGAGGGTGAGTGAGGGTGAGGGTGTGAGGGTGAGGGTGAGTGAGGGTGAGGGTGAGTGAGGGTGGGTGAGGGTGGGTGAGGGTGAGTGAGGGTGAGTGAGGGTGAGGGTGAGTGAGGGTGAGGGTGAGTGAGGGTGAGGGGTTGAGTGTGAGTGAGGGTGAGGGGTTGAGGGTGAGTGAGGGTGAGGGGTTGAGGGTGAGTGAGGGTGAGGGGTGAGGGGTTGAGGGTGAGTGAGGGTGAGGGTGAGTGAGGGAGGGTGAGTGAGGGAGGGTGAGGGGTTGAGGGTGAGTGAGGGTGAGTGAGGGTGAGGCGTTGAGGGTGAGGGGTTGAGGGTGAGTGAGAGTGAGGGTGAGTGAGGGGTTAAGGGTGAGGGGTTGAGGGTGAGTGAGGGTGAGGGGTTGAGGGTGAGTGAGGGTGAGGGGTGAGGGTGAGTGAGGGTGAGGGGTTGAGGGGTTGAGGGTGAGTGAGGGTGAGTGAGGGTGAGGGGTTGAGGGTGAGTGAGGGTGAGGGTGAGTGAGGGTGAGTGAGGGTGAGGGTGAGTGAGGGTGGGTGAGGGTGAGTGAGGGTGAGTGAGGGTGTGAGTGAGGGTGGGTGAGGGTGAGTGAGGGTGGGTGAGTGAGGGTGAGTGAGGGTGAGTGAGGGGGAGGGGTTGAGGGTGAGTGAGGGTGAGGGGTTGAGGGTGAGGGTGAGTGAGGGTGAGGGGTTGAGGGTGAGGGTGAATGAGGCTGAGGGGTTGAGGGTGAGTGAGGGTGAGGGGTTGAGGGTGAGTGAGGGTGAGGGGTTGAGGGTGAGTGAGGGTGAGTGAGGGTGAGGGGTTTAGGGTAAGTGAGGGTGAGTGAGGGTGAGGGTGAGTGAGGGTGAGGGTGAGTGAGGGTGAGGGTGAGTGAGGGTGAGGGTGAGTGAGGGTGAGGGTGGGTGAGGGTGAGTGAGGGTGAGTGAGGGTGAGTGAGGGTGAGTGAGGGTGAGAGTGAGGGTGAGGGTGAGTGAGGGTGAGTGAGGGTGAGGGTGAGGGTGAGTGAGGGTGAGTGAGGGTGAGCGAGGGTGAGGGTGAGTGAGGGTGAGCGAGGGTGAGTGAGGGTGAGGGGTTGAGGGTGAGTGAGGGTGAGTGAGGGTGAGTGAGGGTGAGGGTGAGTGAGGGTGGGTGGGTGAGGGTTATAACAACTAAGCTCTCGCAATCACAAAACAGTGTGACAATTAAGACAAAAGTGACCAAAAAAGTAACAGAAAGCAGCAGATCTCTGTGTTCGTGTTCTATTTTCAAAGGGATGTTTATTTGAATCCACAATCAGCCTCAATCAGCCGACACGTGTTTCATCGTGTTGAAGTGGAGTCAACTCGACTCTTCAGGGCTGGTAAAAATTCCAGGTATTGTTTCGTCGATGGGGAATTATTTTGAGCAAGTAGATCGATATATCCTGAAAGAATAATTGACGGGTATGTCAATCAGTAATTGGCGTAGACAACCCTGGTAACGGGTAAAAAGTCTAAGTAATCACAAAGCTGTATTGGACTGTTAAAATGCTGCTCGTTTATTCCGAAATGAGACTAAACACATGTATGTGTTTAGCCATACCGGGAGGGGATCCGAATGTCTGTAGTGTTTTCCGGATAGAAATTGGGTGCAATTCTCCGTAAGTAAACGTACTGCCGCGCGGTATCCCTCCTCTGTGTGTTCCCGGTCGCCGTGTTCTGAAATTTCTCTCAACCCTATTTAGCTGTTTTTGTGGGTGGGTGAGGGGTTGAGGGTGAGTGAGGGTGAGCGGTTGAGGGTGAGTGAGGGTGAGCGTGAGTGAGGGTGAGGGGTTGAGGGTGAGTGAGGGTGAGGGTGAGTGAGGGTGAGGTTGAGTGAGGGTGAGGGGTTGAGGGTGAGTGAGGGTGAGGGGTTGAGGGTGAGTGAGGGTGAGGGGTTGAGGGTGAGTGAGGGTGAGTGAGGGTGAGTGAGGGTGAGTGAGGGTGAGTGAGGGTGAGTGAGGGTGAGTGAGGGTGAGTGAGGGTGAGTGAGGGTGAGGGTGAGTGAGTGAGGGTGAGGGTGAGGGTGAGTGAGTGAGGGTGAGTGAGGGTGAGTGAGGGTGAGTGAGGGTGAGTGAGGGTGAGTGAGGGTGAGTGAGGGTGAGTGAGGGTGAGTGAGGGTGAGGGGTTGAGGGTGAGGGGTTGAGGGTGAGTGAGGGTGAGGGTGAGTGAGGGTGAGTGAGGGTGAGGTTGAGGGTGAGTGAGGGTGAGGGGTTGAGGGTGAGTGAGGGTGAGGGGTTGAGGGTGAGGGTGAGGGGTTGAGGGTGAGTGAGGGTGAGGGGTTGAGGGTGAGGGTGAGGGTACATGCTTTTCACTTTCTTCAAAGGTTGTCCGTGCATCAAGGGTAGTTGACTGAACTTTAAGTATAATAATTGTACGTACTCTTCGGTGGCATTGAGCTCACACCCTCGAATGGTCTTCGGTAGTATTGTTTCCTGTAGAATTCTATTTCCTGCTTATAAAGCGCATGTCTCGGTCAGTATCAGCAAAGTGGTATGTGCATGTGAAAGTCGGAGAGTTGGAGGCGGTTAAGGAAATGCAGAACATTCTGCAAAAGTAATGGGAAACCATTTTTATCTTGAAACTATTTTTAACCGACAGTCTTTTATTCCTAATCATAGATGAGTGGGAGTAATAGAGGGACTGGAGCAGCAGCGCCTCAGTTTGGATTGGTGTGGCAGGCAGGAGAAAGTCAGGAGAGGGAGGAGATGGAGGAGGGGGAACTGCTTGCGAAATGAAATTAAAAGCGGCCGGGCGGGAAATGCTCTCGGTAGCATTCGTTTGAAGTGTGAAGCAGGGGGCGGGAGCAGCCTTTGATGTGCGGATAATTAGGGGAGGAGCAGCCAGGAGATTCAAGCTGGGGAACAGATGGCTGGCGATTTGGTGATGTGCACGCGCATTTTAGGTCAATGCGCTTGCGCATTGACCTAAAAGCCACGGGCACAGCACCAAATCGCCACAGTTAGTTAAGCTTTGTTTAAAGCCCTATAGTCTCGCTTCTCTCAATGCGCATGCGCATTGATAGGTCACGAGACCTAAAAAGAGGTGGGAGGGTAATAAACAAACCACTCCCAGAGAAAAACAGTTTCAGTCCAGAGGAAGATCTCCAGAACGAAGGGGCAAGTCTCCACAAAGGGAGCCCTCTGAAAAAAGATACAACCCTAGAAATAGGGACAATTTAAGAAAACCTGACAGATATCAACATATTGATACACGTCCCTCTCGATCTTTTCAGACTTCCTCACAGAAATCGGAAAGAAGAGGACGGGCAGAACACAAAGAAGAGCACGTCAAGTCCAAAGACAAGGAACCAGCTCATCACAGTAAAAAATTACAATTTCCCAAAAAGAAGGTAGCTAGTATTAAAATAAAACATGCAGAGGATTCTGAGGACACAACTCAAGAACGGAGAATGGGCCCAGACAATGCTAGACAGCGCAGCATAAGTGACCATAGCTCGCAAGATCCTGATGAAACTTCTGGAGACAGTGGACACTAATGAATACATTCAGGTGGAAAATGCAGACACCAGAGTTAGTGTGCCCCATAAATTATATAAAATAACATTACGTATAGAGGGGGACAAAACTAGGAAAATAAGAGGTCTCTTTTGGGAGAACCTATCAAAAGGCTATGATATCCTGTTAGCTGAAAAAGACTGGCCACCAGAGTTTGTCAGAGAGTGCCCACATGCGAACAAATGATTATGCCTGCCTTCTCAAATCACATTCCAATTCATAAAAAATACACATATGCTAGAAAATGGGCAGTGGCCCAAGCCCCTGCATTATTTAAAAATCATGTAGGATGGGATGAGGATTCTCCTCACCATAAAATCAAGTTAAAAAAATCAACCTACAGCACAAAGGCAGTATCCTGTTAAGCAAGAAGCTAAAACACAAGTCAGGGAGATCTTAGATCAACTTGAATACCAGGGGGTGATTGGAACATGCACCTCGCAAATGAACAATACTTTGTTTCCTGTCTCCAAGCCAGACGATTCATATTGTCTAGTTTTGGACTACAGACACCTAAACTCTTGTTGCAAAACATTTGCAGTACAAAACTCACACAGTGCAGCACTAATGAATAACATCGTGCGCAAAAAATATAAAACGACATTAGATATATCAAATGGTTTCTTCTGTCAAAACATTGCACCAGAAAGCAGGTATTTGACCGCTTTCTCCTGTATGGGGGCTCAATAGCAATTTTGTCGTCTCCCACAGGGATTCAAGAACAGCACAGGATTATTTTCAGCCAGGGTAACAGAATTACTACAAATGTACGATGATGAGGCATTATCTTATGTCGATGATATCTATCTTACAGACGATGACCTGGAGACACACTTGAAAAGAGTGAACACCATAATACTTGGGTTCGCATCTGAAGGGTACAAATTCAACTTTAAAAAATCACAAATTGCCCACCTCACTGTCCTATTTTTAGGATATGAATTATCAAGTGAAGGCAAAAGCCTAGCAGACAACTTCTTAGAGAAATGTGCAGTACTCCAAGCTCCAAAAACGCTGAAAAACTTACAATCAATTCTAGGTTTCCTGAATTTCGGAAGAACTTACATTCTAAACTATGCAGAGAGGGTTAAACCTCTCTACGAATTAATAAAACCTGATTTCAAACCAATTAATTGGACTCAGACACACAAAAATATTAAGATCAATACAAACAGATATGTTAACTAAAACAAAACTGCAAACACGCGCAAATGAACGCAACCTTGTAATCCGAGTCATCCCAGGAAGATGCGGATTCACATACCTGACCTCTAATGAGGGAGAAACGGTACCAATAGCTTATAAATCACACTTGTACACACAAGCTGAAATGAAGTTCAGTTCTACTGAAAAAATTCTGACTGCGGTTCAAACTGCTGTAGCAAAAGAAAGAGCCCTAGCCCAAGGGAAGAGCATATCTGTTTTAAAAGCAGTATCAGCCCTGGAGGCAGTAACAAGACCAACCATTCCGAATGCTAAAGCTTTAGATCCAAAATGGATACAATGGGAAAATTCTCTTGCTGCAACAGACGTGAAACACGCATTTGATCCCAAAGTGAGAAAACTAGAACATCTAGAATACGAACATGAATGTCCTCTGTCAATCGAAATTCTGCCTCTCGAACAATACACCTGTGTAATCTACATGGACAGATTTGCACACTACGTTGTGGAAAAAGAAGTTTACAATGCAGCATGCGCGA
Source organism: Lissotriton helveticus (assembly GCF_964261635.1). Taxonomy (NCBI): domain Eukaryota; kingdom Metazoa; phylum Chordata; class Amphibia; order Caudata; family Salamandridae; genus Lissotriton; species Lissotriton helveticus. Next base: position 1,182,703,564 of record NC_136068.1, on the reverse strand, counting down.
TTGTTAAAGGTCGCTGGCGCTTAGGTAAATTCAGACCGATGGTCACTAAAACTGAATCACTCAGAAACTGTACAGCTCAGCGAGCATCAAATAAGATCTTTAAAGATGGCGCTTGAGAATGCCGATCGCGTATTCCCCACACTAATAGTGTGCGATTCGCATTACTGCGTCCATTCTTACAATAATTACATGCAGACCTGGATTGAAAACGGTTACAAAGATGACAGGTGTTACAATAAAGCATAAAAAACTATGGGAACAAGTAGTTCTTTTACAGAAAGAACTACGAAAGACTCACGTGATACTTACACAGAGTCTTCGACGTGATGGCGTTCACGTTGCAGGGAATTCATTGGCTAACAGAGCCACAGCGGCAGCTGTCAAACCGGCTTCCATAGCTGCAAAAAAGCGTTCTAAAAAATAAATAGATGGAGAAACGCTACTAGCAGTAAAAGCCTCAATGGAAGGCAACTATGCGGCGTTACCTCGGAAATACATACATAATTGATGCAAACTCCGTTACTTTTGCTCGAATCCCTGGAGTGGGGGACAGAGTAATTCCAAGCACGAACCGGAGGGCTTACTTGATTCAAGAAGCACACATGGGAATGGGTCTGAGGCACCAAGAGATCTTGAAATCTCTAATAGAATTACAATCACAATACTGGTGGCCGGAGATGAGCGTGCAAATTTATAACTTTGCAATGGATTGTCTGGACTGCAACAGAGATCGCAGTTGTGAACCGGACCAGATACCAGCCCAGACACCTCTATTAGACAGCATTAGGCTATCTACACGCAGACATCCACACGGAAAAATGCGATCCCATAAATATTAAGACGAGATTCATTTAGATGTGGCCCCAGCGCTCGGCTGACGCCAGAACTGTTATAAAAGATTTGAGAGTCTTTATCGGCACATACGCAATTGGCATGCTACATTCTGACCAGGGTCCTGCGTTTAGCTCTCGAGCTTACAAGGAGGCCATGGCCAGCATGGGCATTGCATTGCGGCACTCTAGTCCATTCCATCCGGAGGGAAATGCGGTAGTGGAGAGAAAAAACTGTGACATAAGCAATCTGTAACAGCGAGGGTATTAGGTTCGGGTGATGGGTGGGTCAAACATCTAATAAGTGTCCAACGTAGTCTTACTAATCTGCCAAGAAATTCTCTGGGTGGAATCACTCCGTATGAACTTTTGTTTGGTACAAGAATGATAATCGAAGACCTCGACTGTCAGACTTCAGTGGTGAAACAAAAAACCTTTGATATCAAAGAACGTTTGGCTGTTTTACAGGACTTAAATTGAACAAGTAGAAGTCTAAGTAACACAAAGCTAAAGCCAACGGCCACTGAAGAACAAGCATTAGAAATGCAATAGGTCTCGCAGCATTAGAGTTAGTGCTTTTAGAATTGTTAATGGGTTTAGCATGAGGGTGAGGGTGAGTGAGGGTGAGGGTGAGTGAGTGTGAGTGTGGGTGAGTGGGGGTGAGTGTGAGTGGGGGTGGGGGTGAGTGTGGGTGAGTGTGGGTGAGGGATTGAGGGTGAGGGGTTGAGGGTGAGTGAGGGTGAGGGGTTGAGGGTGAGTGAGGGTGAGGGGTTGAGGGTGAATGAGGGTGAGGGAGGGTGAGGGAGGGTGAGGGGTTGAGGGGTTGAGGGTGCGGGTTGAGGACCACCTGCGGAGTGTCCCTAATTTCAGGGTTCCCACAGTTTTTGCAATCATAGCGCCAGAAAGGTAGAGGTCACTGTGGAAAACATCAGGGTTGATACCCTGAATACATACGATCGACATGGGCCCCTGAATGCAACAACCGGTCGGCAGAATTTCGTACAGTGGACTGTAATCAACGACACTTCCTTCCGAGGATCGCTCACTTCGAAAGAACTGGAATAAGGGGCTTTTATCTTTGTGCCCCGTTAGGACATGTTCTTCCTTCATTGCATATGAATAGATTGCAAAGTTTAATATTAATGCAATCACCAGTCACCCATCAATAAGACCTGTGGGCCTTTGCCGCAAATAATGAACGTTTACTCATGATGGTGCTCTCTCGCCCTAACAATGCTCAGGGACCAAGGGGCAGATTTACAAGCCCCTTGCGCCACTTTTCCCCATGTTAAAAATGACGCAAGGGGCTTGTAAATAAGCCCCAAGTCTTTGGCTACACTTTGTTAGTGACCAATCGCTGCAGTTCGTCATGCCGATGCTTCCAGGTCAGATGGGCAGCTGCTCGTGCCACCAACACATCTTGCTTGCTATGGGACTGGACAGTAGTGTCGTTCAGTCCTAGTTGCGTAAAGGCAATGGCGAAACAAACACTATCGCCCTCAGCAACGTAAGACCCTGTGCCAGTAACAGTACTAGATCAGGCTCACGGCCAGCCAGGCTCTAAAAAGACCGTTTATCTTCTTGGGGCAGGAACAAACAAATAGAGGCAGGTTATTCACATATATTTCAGTGTGCGCTGCAAACGACTTTAACAGAACCAAGGAATCCTAACTGTCCGACGCAGGTAGTGAGCGACCATACCAGGGTTTTCGGACACTCCAAAAAGACAAACACTCACCTGGTCGCAGATGAAGTGTTTGTCAATTCACACAATCGCGCAGACGATGAGAAAGCGACCCTGGATACGACCAACTGCCCGCTGCGAACATCTTCGTGAAAGGTGGCACCAATGCCCGGTCTGAGATTTCACGGGACGGGAGAGGGCAGGAGTTCCATACTCGCAGCACTTCGCTTAGTACGTGCTTGTTAACATACAACTGCGCATGCGTCCCGGCGAGCTTCGATTCCCGCAAGTGAACTGTTGAACGTTCCGGGATGTGACGTCACTGGGCAGGCTGCTGTTGAGTGTCTCCAATGGAAAATCCCGAGCCTCACTGATCAATTGTTCCAAGAGTGTCAATCAGAGGGGCCGGAAGTAAGCACCAGCGGCGATTCTGGGAATCTCCTGTGTTTCTCATCACCTAGAACAATAAGAGGGCGGAGTATTGTGAAAGTTGCTAAAATCGTAGCTCTGACCCAAACACGTGGTGGATCTTACAGAAGATCGAGGAGGCGGAGAGTTGAGGCAGGCAGGCAGGCATGGGAGGAGAGGAGGAGGGGGGAGGAGAGTAGGGGAGGCACGGCCTAGCGGCCGTGCAATCAAGTAGTGAGGGGGCGGAGTTGTGGGAAGGCTGAGAGAGAGAGTAGGCGGCTGGGGGCATGTGCACGCGCATTTAAGCTCAATGCGCATGCGCATTGAGCTTAAATTTATCGTGCACTGCAAGGAATCGCCACGATTCCTTACAGTGTGGATAAAGAGCGGATAAGTGCCAATACTCTCGCCTTGCTCGATGCGCATGCGCATCGACAGGCGAGACCTAAAAACCACCTGTCCCAGCAAGACCTGTCTGGATTCCAAAGATTGGGGATCTGGTCAGAGAAAAGATCGCGGTGAAGAAGGAATTTGGGCTTTCTTTCAGAAAAGCAGTACCTATCTTAGCTATCAGCAGAATAAGATCAGTAGTACTACCGCCCCTTGCTGGTAAAAAGGAGAACAGAGTTGTATCAATCGACCTGGTAAAACCACAATCATGTGGCCAATAATCAGTAGTAGGCCCAGTGGACTTTCAAGAAGTAGCAGAAGACCAAACCTTGCTACAATTCAAGAGGTTCAAACTGAGAGACTAATCACATTTGATAAACCTGCAGTGAATAAAAAAGGACTATGCAACAAAGCCATGGAACTTGTGCCTCTTGATACCCAAATTGCAACAGTTCGTCAAGAAACACCAATCTACAATGATGTAGCCACTGACTATACAACTGCAAAGATTAATGAAAATCCGGAAGCAATTCCAACAATTGACAGAACTGCATCTGGCTACTTCATCAATTTCGATGACTTTTCTGAAGATCCAAGTGAACATGAAGAAACGCCAGCAACTAAAACTTTCAAAGAAAAAACAAGCATTGGAAATGCAATAGGTCTCGCATTAGAAAAGTTGGAGCTATTGGTTTTTGTAAATGACAATTTTTTTGTAATGTGTTGGTCTTGAAAATAGCCAAATTATTAGCTTTGTCATTTACATTGCCAATACTTTAAACTTTTTCAAATGTGACACCTATAGCATTTGTAATGCAACATGTTTTGTATGTACGTAACTTAAATGTATTCATCTAATAAAAGAACAAGTCTGTTCAAATTCAGCTACGTACTTGCTATAACGAGTAAAATAATGGGTGTTGCACCTTACACCGTGCTGTGGTTCAAACACATGGGCTGGGTGCAGGGATCGGCCGCACACTTCTGTTTCCATTCGTCTTGAGAACGTGATGCTTGCATGCAGTTTCAGCGCCCACGTTTTAACTCTAGCAGCATTAGCGCGCTAGTGATTGCACCCAAACAAAACACCCCCAATCCCGTAACTTGTAAGGTACAAAAATAATGTTATTAAAACAAACTGAAAAACGTTTGTTAGTTGCAGTTTAGTTAAGAACATCCCACATCGTGTGTATGTAACTCATGCTGCACTTGGGCATGCTGTGGTGGGAGGTGGGAGGGGTCTGGAGGCACTGCCGATGGCGCTGGGGCAGGCTGTGGTGGGAGGCGGGAGGGGTATGCAGGCACTGCCGATGGTGCAGGCTGTGGTGGGAGGCGGGAGGGGTATGCAGGCACTGCCGATGGCGCTGGGGCAGGCTGTGGCGGGAGGGGTATGCAGGCACTGCCGATGGCGCTGGGGCGGGCTGTGGTGGGAGGCGGGAGGGGTATGCAGGCACTGCCGATGGCGCTGGGGCAGGCTGTGGTGGGAGGCGGGAGGGGTATGCAGGCACTGCCGATGGCGCTGGTGCAGGCTGTGGTGGGAGGCGGGAGGGGTATGCAGGCACTGCCGATGGCGCAGGCTGTGGTGGGAGGCGTATGCAGGCACTGCCGATGGTGCTGGTGCAGGCTGTGGTGGGAGGCGGGAGGGGTATGCAGGCACTGCCGATGGCGCTGGGGCAGGCTGTGGTGGGAGGCGGGAGGGGTATGCAGGCACTGCCGATGGCGCTGGGGCAGGCTGTGGTGGGAGGCGGGAGGGGTATGCAGGCACTGCCGATGGCGCTGGGGCAGGCTGTGGTGGGAGGGGTATGCAGGCACTGCCGATGGCGCTGGTGCAGGCTGTGGTGGGAGGCGGGAGGGGTATGCAGGCACTGCCGATGGCGCAGGTGCAGGCTGTGGTGGGAGGCGGGAGGGGTATGCAGGCACTGCCGATGGCGCTGGGGCATGCTGTGGTGGGAGGCGGGAGGGGTATGCAGGCACTGGCGATGGCGCTGGGGCAGGCTGTGGTGGGAGGCGGGAGGGGTATGCAGGCACTGCCGATGGCGCTGGTGCAGGCTGTGGTGGGAGGCGGGAGGGGTATGCAGGCACTGCCGATGGCGCTGGGTCAGGCTGAGACGTGTAATTCTTGCACATGTAAAATGTAAAGCTCACTATTTTCTGATTCTTTCTGTCCCACTCGGACAGATCAGAGTTTAATTATTACAAACCATCCATTATGATTTTTGGGTTAGGACAGGGGCGTTGTAATTACTATAGATACCACAGTTGAGAAAACATTCAAAAAATATGTGTGTATAAAATAGCCAATGCAACAACACGTTTTGCTTGGGGAGATAGCAATCATGTGGTAGTGCATTATAAAACGTGGATAATTATACTGTGATATAATTATATATTCAATACATTCCATTTATATTGTGTTGGTACTAAGTTTGATCAGTGCCTTCGATTAAGCTAAAGAAAAAGGAAAAAGTGTTTTATCAGTACGCTTAAATGAAAAAATAAACTTAACGCAGTAGACATTCCACGTAGCGAGGCTACTGACCAATTATTATACCTTCATGCGGACTTATATTTTTAACTGTACATTTCCACATAGCTGGATGTCTACATTTAGAGTGCAGCGCGGGAGCCATATGTTTATTTAAGTGGAACAGAACATGGCCCGAGAGTTATACTGTCCTAGCATTTGCCTACAGTTGCACTGAAATGGAAAGTACCTACTGCAGCAGTTCGTGCAGGCACACCACAAAAATGAAAGTTAAAGTATTGAAAAAAAAAACAGGAGATAAAAAAATTAATTTATAAATTTCGACCACTCCCAGTCGAACACACTGACGCCTATGCCCAGAAATATGTGGATAGAAGATGTGGCATAACATTTAGAGCTTCCCGACTCTAACTGTGGAGTTGGGTTCGAGTCTCCGCGTCAGTTCTCTCCATGCCTATAAACGAGACAATTCCTTTCTCAACAAGACGGAGGGCATTGCTGTGGGGAGGGGGGAGGAGAAATGCGGCACGGCGGGCAGGGGAGGGGGCGGAGTGGGGAGAGCGGCGATGAGGGTGTGAAGCAGCAGGGGCCTTTGAAGTGAAGCTAAGCTTCACTTCAAAGGTGTGGGAGGAGTGCGGCTGAGGGAACAGATGGCGATTTGATGATGTGCACGCGCATTTTAGGTCAATGCGCTTGCGCATTGACCTAAAAGCGCACGGGCACAGCACCAAATCGCCCAGTTGGGTAAAGTCTGTTTAAGTCTCTATAGTCTCGCTCTGCGAGAGGAGAGACCTAATGACTGAACTCTTTCATCAACTCAAAGAAACATATCTGATTTCACCATGGATTGAATTATGGATTGTGTTAGGTGTACTTTTCCTCCTACTCTGGCTCATTTTGGTTCTAAGCTTGGGAAAAACGATTGATGGAAAATACAGTACAATGGACACAGCAAGTCAGAACATCAACTTGGTTCTAAAGCCTCACAGATCTTCTCACATTGAAAAAAGAGAACTATCATCAGTAAACATCACAGCCATTCCTATACCTGGTGGTGTAGCATGGGACGCTACTGATTACGACATCTATGGCCCGGTAGAACTGTTGAGATATCCACATCAGTTCAAGGTTTCATTAAGTGACTTTGTATCACCTAGTACTTTCTCTGATGATTGGGACTTTGAAAATATTATTAATATGATGTCAGATTTAAAAATGTCAGCAGAATTTACAGAACATGATTATTTAGAAGGATCATCAAACTATGAAGAAATGTATTGTTTTACTCATTATGGGCATCACTATTTGCATAAATCTGCTAATCCTAGAAATGTTTATAATCAATGGGAACATTGTCCCACGCCGCCAAAAGGCAGTTCAAAAACATTTTATGAGAAATTCCCATACTTCTCAGGGTTTAATACTACTGATCCAGAAACGTTTTATTTTAAAAATTTAAATAAGACAGGAATGAAAAACATGTTGACAAATACTAAATTGATTTATTCTGGAGAATTTTATGAAAAAATTTCTAAATTTGGTTTTGAATTTTGGAAAAACAACATTGAGACAAAAACAATCTGGGGTACAAAAGACTGGCAGGTACAAGGTCTAGAATCATTATTCAGAGCCTGCATGATCCCAGAACAAATAATGTTCCTGAACGACACCATTCAACAAACAACCGGTCTTGGCCTAGCCAAAATAAAAGACTTAAACAAACTGTCTATTCCAAAGCCCATACCTGATAGTAATAGCACTACAGATGTGGAGATAGACGTATCCCATATTTTACACCAAAACAGAACAAATCCTGATTGGAAAAAATGGTTGATCTGGCCCACAGACACTAATAACTGTCAAGATAGATTCCTGAACAAAACACAGGGGTTCAAACAGAACAGGCCAGACCCAAGATATTCCCAGAGACAACATCCAGGGATAGTTACAACATACAGAGTAGGAAAACTATGCCTCGAATGGCTACAGAAATCCACACTACCAGAAATTAAGCAACACTTGTCTTTACTTAAAGAAGGTGCTGACTTGCGAGATTTCATATTGGGACCTCGCAAACAGCGTCAAAAACGTTTCATATACGCCGGTATATACGCTGCTTACAACGAAGCTTGGAAAGTAACGCAAATTGAAACTGCTGAAAAAATACGAGAAATTGATCGTATTAATTTGGAAAAATCACTGCCTGTAGTGGACAATTGGTTAACGACTTTGTCCTCTAGAATATGTTCACTGGACAGCATTGTATCATCTGCTATTGATATAATAGAACAGGATATGCTAATGTTACAACATGGCCAGTCCCAATTACGTTCTATTGTACAGTTAGGCTGGACGTTACAAAATATGCGTTCAGGCTACGTGCCATGGCGTCTAATCAACACAACGTCATTATTTTTTATCTTTAACCTTACAGATAAACAAATCTCTTTGGCACAAAAAGGGGCAGACTATACGGTGCTGAGCATTGAAAAACTAGAAAAATTGCCATTGACAGTCTCCGAAAGACCCGTCATTGAATGGATAATACATGGCACAGTTACAATTCCGATAACGACTTCTCAGTTTCAATATTGCCAAAAGTACATACCAGCAGGCCTGTATGAAAGGTTGGGTAAAGGTTACATCAAGTCGACCTGGAATCTACCTCATACACATAGATGTTACAGTGGGGGGGAAAAAAAGGGGTGTTTCTTAGTGGTAATAACTGTAAAAATTCACTAAGCGGCACACTTCTGTGTCAAGGAACGAATAGTTTTCTTACCTGTCGGTGTAGTTTTGCAGCTTGAAGATCTTTCTGGATTCACTATGCTGTGCATTATTCCGCGGTCTTGTGGTTGGGTCCGGATTCGTAGTCTTTTCTTTGTTTTTTTTTTTTTTTTTCTTAGCCCAGGTGGGCGTCGGCGTCACACCCCCTTGGGTGTATTTCCGGTGACGTCGGCATGCTTCCTGCGGAAGCTCCCACTCTTGGGCGCCATCTTCGGGTTCTTTTTTTCCGTGTTTCTTTCGTTTCCGAAGTAATGGCAATGTTCTAATTAGTTGGTATTTTACCGCTCTGTACTTCTTAAATATCCTTTCTTATGTTAACCACCTCTTCTCTCTCCAGCCTCATCTTTCTGGCGGAGGTGGGTGGGTTCGCTAGTGAATCCAGAAAGATCTTCAAGCTGCAAAACTACACCGACAGGTAAGAAAACTATTCGTTTTGCAGCGTGAATCTTTCTGGATTCACTATGCTGTGCATAGATTCTCATTTCTGTGGCGGTTGGGTGGAAGATGAGCGTTGGGTATTGAATATGTGCTGTAGCACCTTCTGTCCAACTTGAGCTTCCTTGTTCATCTGTATGTCCACACAGTAGTGCTTCGTGAACGTGTGCACCGAAGCCCATGTTGCCGCCAGGCATATGTCTTGTATGGGTGTGTTAGCCAGGAAGGCTATTGTAGCGCCCTTTTTCCTCGTGGAGTGGGCACGTGTCCCCTCTGCTAGCTCTTGTCCTGCCCGCTTGTGGCAGAGTTGGATTGTCTGTGCGATCCATCGTGCAATGGTCTTTTTGGTTACTGCTTTTCCCATGTAACTGTTGGCGAATGACACAAAGAACCGTTTTGTCTTCCTGTGTCCCTTCGTCCTTTCGATGTAGTGCATGACTGCCCTTCTGGCGTCCAGGGTGTGCAGAGCTCGCTCTGCCGCAGTTGTTGGTTTTTGGAAAAAACTCGGTATCTGTATAGACTGGTTCATGTGAAATTTAGATACCACCTTCGGCATGAAGTTTGGGTCAGTCCTCATCACAACCCTGTCATTATGTATTTGTATGTAGGGTTCTTGTAGCGTCAGAGCCTGAAGCTCGCTTACTCTGCGTAGGGACGTTATTGCAACCAGGAAAGCTGTTTTCATAGTTAGCATCTTTAAGGACGCCTTGTGGAGCGGTTCAAAGGGCTCTTTCATGAGTTCCGTTAGGACTATGTTCAAGTTCCATGCCGGTGGCGGCACCCGCTTGGGCGGTGCGATCCTTTTCGCCCCTTCTAGGAATCTCTTCACCACCTGTGATGTGAAGAAACTCCTGCACGTTTCACCCCTTGTGTAGGCGACTATTGCTGCTAAGTGAACCCTCAAGGAGGATGAGCTAAGGTTCTTCTCTAGCAAGTGCGTCAGGTACTTTAGCACTGTGGAGTCCCTCTTCATTTTATTGTGAAGCCTTTCTTGTCTGCACCATATTGTGAACCTCTTCCATTTCGCCCCATAGCACTTCCGAGTGCTAGGCCTTCTTGCCTCCCGCAGGACCTTCAGTGTACTTTCTGGCAACCTTAAATGTGCGAACTCTATGTCCTCAGGAGCCACGCTACTAGGCTCATGCTCTCTGGCTCTGGGTGCAGCACCTCTCCGTTCTGCATGGAGAGTAAGTCTTTCCTCCTGCTGAATCTGTGGGGTGCACACTGTGTCATCTCCATGATCTGCGAGTACCATGTCTGCCTCGCCCACTGTGGTGCGACCAGTATCAGTGTCATGTTGCTCGCTCTGCACTTGCTCAGTACTCTGTGCATCAGTGGTATCGGGGGAAAGGCGTAGGCAAATGTCCCTGACCAATCTATCCATAGGGCATTCCCCAGTGACCCCTCCTCGGGCTGCCTGGATGCGAAGTTTCGGCATTTTGCATTCTGGCGTGTGGCAAACAGGTCCACCGATGGAGTTCCCCATCTGTCGAATAGGTGCCTTGTCTCCTGAGCATTGAGCTCCCACTCGTGGGATGCTGAAGTCTGCCTGCTGAGCCAATCTGCTTGTATGTTGTCCTTCCCTGGCAGGTGTATGGCCAGCAGGTCTATCTTGAGAGGGATTGCCCACCTCCATATCTCCTGTGCTAGCGTTGAAAGCGGGGCTGACTGGGTGCCCCCCTGCTTGTTGATGTAGAACATCGCAGTGGTATTGTCTGTTTGTATCAACACCTTGTGATTGTACAGTCTTGTCTGGAAGGCTTTCAGTGCAAGGAAGATTGTCTTCAACTCTAAGTAATTGATGTGTTTTGTGGCATCCGTCGGTGTCCACAGTCCTCTCACCTTGAGCTCCTCCATGTGAGCGCCCCATCCCTTCAGGGATGCGTCTGTGGTGATGGTCACTGTTGGCGTTGGGGGCGTTAGAGGCTTTCCCCTTGCTATGTTCTCCATGGTCCACCATGTCATCTCCTTCTGCACTTCGTGCGTTACAACCACTAGATCCTCCCAACTGCCTGTAGCTTGTGACCATTGCTCCTGTAGCCATTCTTGAATGGGTCTCATGTGGAGTCGTACATTCGGTACCAGGTGGATGCATGATGCCATCATCCCCATGATCTTGCTCGCAGTCCTCACTGTCCGAGCTTTTCCCTTTCGGTAGAGGCGAGTTTCCTTCAACAGCGCCCTCGCCCTCTTCTCGCTGGGGAACACCTTGCCCTGTAAGGTGTTGATCTGTGCTCCCAGGAAGATCTTCACTTGTTCTGGCTCCATTGATGATTTCTTCCAATGGATGGAGAACCCCAGGTTTATGAGCGTGCTGGTCACAGTATGTGCGTGCAGCTTGCATTTCTGGTATGAGTTTGCTTTCACCAGCCAGTCGTCCAGGTAAGGGTATACGTGTATCCCTTGCCTTCTTAGGTGCGCTGCGACTGCTGCGAGGCACTTTGTGAACACTCTTGGTGCCGATTTTAGACCGAAGGCCAGTGTCGTGAACTGGTAGTGGCTTTCTCCGACGGTGAACCTGAGCATGTGTTTGTGCTTTCTGTTCATTGGGATGTGCAGGTATGCGTCTTTGAGGTCTATAGTGACCATGAAGTCCCCGATCTGCAGTTGTGGGAGCACCTCTTGCAGGGAGGTCATTTTGAATTTCTGCGTTCTTATGAATTTGTTCATGAATCTTAAATCGAGAATGGGTCTCATTGTCTCGTCTACTTTTGGTACCAGGAAGTACGTTGAGTATACTCCTGTGTTTCTTTCCTCGAAGGGTACCCGTTCTATGGCCTGCTTCTGCAGGAGTTCTTTTGCTTCTTCCTGAAGGCACTGTAGCTGTTTGCCTGCTAGTGGTTTCCTTTTTGGTTTTTTGCTTGTTGGCCTCCCCTCCAACTCTATGCAGTATCCGAATTGGATAATGTTGAGGATCCATTTGTCTGATGTGATTTCTCTCCACTCCTGGAGGTGGTATCTTAATCTTCCTCCCACCGGTGTCCTGTGGTCGTAGGTGTCTAGTTTGTCTTGACCCATCTGTACGTGCTGCCCCCTGGGTTCTTTTTTGTGGGCGGGCACACGGATTTTTTTGAAGTCACTTGGAGGTGGGCTGCTGGCCCCCTCTTCTATTTTGCCCCCATCCATTTCTCCCTCGAAAGGACTGGCCTCTTTGTTGGTACTGCCAGGGCTGCTTCTGATGACCCTGCTGAGTCTGCGAGTCTGCCTGGTGCGTTTGCTGGAAAGCCTGGTGTGATGTACCTGGCTGGTTTCCGCCTCTCCCGCCGGGCCTCCGTGACGGGGTGCCCCTCTTGTTCCCTCTGAACTGCAATGCCCCCATGGATCTTGCTGTTTCGTTATCTTTCTTCAGTTGGCTGAGTTGTTCATCAACTGTTGGTCCGAAAAGCGTGCTGCCGTTGAACGGTGTGTTCAGGATGCTGTGTTGCACCTCCGGTTTGAAACCGGATATCCTGAGCCAGGCGTGCCTCCTTTCCGTGACGCCCATCATCATGAGCCTGCTGGCGGTGTCTGCCCCATCCAGGGCCGTCTTAAGGCAAGAATTTGCCGCATTCTTCCCCTCTTCAATCAGCTTTTCGGCTTTTTGCCTGGCATCCTGGGGCAAGTCCTTCACCAACTGCCCCAGTCCCTCCATGATTTGGTACATGTGCCTGTTTATTAGGGCGTTGGAATTAGCCATGCGCCAGTGGGTCGCGGCATTCCGTTCGATCCTTCTGCCCACCAGATCCATCCTTTTGCTCTCCTTATCCGGTGGTGGGCCCGAGGTAGTGGGTACGTTAGCCCTCCTCCTTGCTGTGGCCGTGATAATGGAGTCTGCGGAGACCGTGCCCTGAATGTAGGCCGGGTCCTTTGTGGCATGCTTGTACTTCTTCTCAGTTCTGGGAGTTACTGCCTTGCATGTTGCGGGCTCCCTGAAAGCTTCCTTCCCCTGAGCCAAGACGCTCTCGAGCATTGGAAGGAACTGGCTCCTCGATTGTGTTGGGAGTAATGTTCCAGAAGGAAGTCTGCTTTCTGCTTCTCTTCGTCGAGCTTGAGCTTGAAAGCTGCTGCGGCAGATTGTATCACCGAGTTGTAGGCCCCGATGTCGTCCGGCGGCGAGGGCCTCGAGGGGTAGGTGTCGACCACCTCCTCCGGGCTGTCGGTGTCGACATCGATGTAATCTACCTCCTGAAGGTCAGAGGGTGCCGACTCAGTGTCTGTCCTGCCCTCATCTTCCTCCCCATAGCTGTAACCTTCGTAGGGATTCTCGTACTCCTCCTGGTCGTCGAGCACCTCGACGTCCTGGTCTTGCTCGGTGACTTCGGCGATCTCTTCTTCCTCCTCGACCACCTCCATCACTGGTGGCTTGGTCTTGTGAGGGATCGTGAAGGCTTTCATCTTTGCGCCGAAATCTTTCTTCCGCTGCATGATGTTCTCCATTTCTGCCTCGAGGCGCCTTCTTTTCTTTTCCATCTCGGCCGCGTGTTCCGCGTCGGATGGGTCGGCCGCTCTCTTCGACGGATGGCTCGTCGCCGTGCCTCTCGGAGTCGAAGTTTTCGACGTCGAACCGGATTTCGGGTCTCTGGTCGTCGTCGTCAGTTTCGGGTCTTTCTCCCTCGTCGATCGATCCTTTTCGGGGACGATTTTCGACGTTTTCTGCTGATCAGCAGCTCTCGGCGCCGGGGACTCCTTCTCGGAGGATCCGCTGGGCCTGGGAGTAGTCGCGGACGCCGCCTTTTTTGGCGTCGGCGCTTTCGGGGCCTTGCCCTCGATTTTTCGAGACTCAGAGTCTCTCGGGTTCTTGGGGGCCGAAGAGTCTCCTACCTTGTCAGAAGTCTTCGTGTAATCGGTCTCTACGACCGTGTAGCTGTCGTCTTCGGCGGCAGCGTTGTCTTCTTCCTCGGAGGACATCCCCAGCTCGTAGAGTGACGGAGTCGGGGCCTTCCCCTGCAGGGCGGCGTGTGCTACCCTCTGCCTCTCTCTCACACGAAGGGTCTTCGGGGTGAAGGCGGAACAGGCGTTGCAGTCTCCGCTCTCGTGGTCCACCGGTAGGCAAAGGTTGCATACCGGGTGCTGGTCCTTCTGCGCGTACTTGTGGTGGCAGTTACGGCAGAACTTGAACGGCGTGTTGTCCATCCTCTAGCGTCCAGGGCCTCTCTGGTCGCGTGTTCGTCGACGGTCGTCGAAGATCTCGATGGAAAACGCCTTATCCTTGCTTGTTTTTCGTCGGTGAAGTCCCCTGGAGTCTTCAGGTGACTTCTCCTCGTCTTTTCTGTATTTTCCTTCTTCTTTCTCCAAAAATGTCTGGAGCCCAAACGGGAACGATCCAGACCCGACCGCGGAAAAAAAGAATCTGAAGATGGCGCCCAAGAGTGGGAGCTTCCGCAGGAAGCATGCCGACGTCACCGGAAATACACCCAAGGGGGTGTGACGCCGACGCCCACCTGGGCTAAGAAAAAAAAAAAAAAAAACAAAGAAAAGACTACGAATCCGGACCCAACCACAAGACCGCGGAATAATGCACAGCATAGTGAATCCAGAAAGATTCACGCTGCAAAATTAACTTGCATGGAGCCTGCGAAGGTTCATCAAATAACCTTTCATGCCACCTGCACGGCACCCCTATTACACAGATAGAGACTTTTTTCAGACAACTTTCCAACGGCATTTACGTTATAATAAGTGACCGCAGCTGTTGTGGCATGGTGCCAGGAAGGGCCTATCTCGTCAGTGTAACTTCCATGGTCACTTGCTGTATGCAAGTATTGTATCCAAACAGCAAACCAGACAAGAAGGCAACAATATGGCCTTCTCTGAATAGCTCTTCTATTCAAATTGATACTTTAAGCAGAATGAAGTCTATTCTTTTACAAACAACTGTGCCTTTAACCTCGTCTAGAGAAACGTATGATCTGCAAGTTGCAAGGACAGCGACAGAGATACATACATTATTATCGACAAATTGCCCTGTGCATTTCGTAGAAATGTTAGGTCAAAACATGTCTGATACCAGTGGCATCGCACATGTATTTAAGACAGTTTTTTCGGGACTGTTAGCACCCTTTGAAGTAGTCCTGAGCATCTTCCCGAATTTCGTGCACTCTTTGTTCGGCAGCCTGCCTCTCATCTTGGGACTCGTAGCAGGAATTTTATTTTTGTTCTTTCTGCTATGGCAAATCCAGCCACAGACAAAACTCAGGCTACCATGGAAGAAACGATCCTAGCGATGATATACAGAGAAAGAATAACTAAAGTACTCAGCTTGGCTCGGCTAAGAGATCTGAATACTACCTGGTTTCTTTCATTCAGACCAATCTGGCAAGATTGCATCCTACCTGTTCTACGATGCCTGCTATGCGGAGAAGAATGCGTGTTGGATGTCTGTCTCACACTGCCATCAGCAGTAGCTTTGGATATCGATACTTTGCTTGATTCGGTAACGGCTCATGCAACGTGTTGTCCCCAGCGGCTACCTATTCTGATGACGGCATTCGTTGAGACCTCACCATTACGATTAGGTGGCGGTGAGGTACGAGATGAAAGCAGCACACAGGTACAACCTTCTGTGACCATTGCTGATCTAGACACAGACGACGACAATGCTTCTCACATTTGCACTATTTCTACTTTTTCGGACATGGTCCAACTTTCACCTACTGTTGTAGACGAATTCTTTGCCAGCCTATCTGAGTTAATGTTCTCTCCTAACAACGAGAAAAGCTTTTGAAAACACAAGCACACAGCGTTCCCTGAACTCTGAATTCGAACTTCAGTTTTGATAAACAGAACTTCTAAAAAACTATTGGAACTATTTTTTCCCTGAAAGCGAAATTCTTTTCCCGTTCCCAAAATATTTACCTTTTTTTTTGGCACATGATACTCTGCTTAAAGTAGAACTATTCTTAGAGAACAAGATTTCTATTTTTATAATCTCTAGAGACAATATTTTGACTTAGCCTCTAGCACATGTACAGTCTTGTATAAATATGTGATGAAATGGTCTCGACCTTCTTTTCTGTATTCAGAGCCATTTCATAATTGTAAATTTAGTGATTCATTCAGTGAAGATTACATTGCGCTTAAATTACATTATCTGAATGATACCACTGCTTGAAAACGTACAGTATAATACTCATTTTTCGTGTACATACCATTTCAAATGCATTTTATGTATTTTGGGGTGGGCTGGAAAACACATGCATAGTTATATGTTTAATATTGCTTAGTATTTAGTAATGATGGACATTATACGTGGAGTGGGTGTTGTGAACGTATCTAGGACCCTATTTAAACATTCATGATTTATACACTTATGTGGTTATAACAAATCATGTCCTTATAAAAGGCATAAGAATCATATCCATATTAAGTCATAGCCAATGCAGTCCAAATACGGCAAGGCTACTCCCATAGACTTCTAGAAAGCACAACGTGTTTGTTGGACTTGGCCTTTTCCCCCCAAATTTTTCGCTTTTGACCCCCTTATCTAGATTGTCTCCCCCATGGGATTAAACCTGTATAGGCCATGAGTGGTGTGAGACCCCTGGTGAAAAATGTAATTACCTGAAATAATGTGAGCACTTGTAAAATCCCCCATTTTAAAACTGCACCTGATTGAAATGTATTGTTTTTAAAATGGATGCCATGGCCCTGGGTTTTGCCACTGGACTGACATAGGTCAGCGGACTAGATAATATTACCCAGCTACCCCTAGCTTTTGGAGGGAAAGCCTGGCACCCAGGGTGCTCACCCCCTCCCCTAGAACCAGTTTAGGCTAGATGTGCCAACATTCTAGAAGGTCCTGGCACTGCCTGGGAGGAGGGTATAAATAGGGAGAAGTGTCACCAGAGAGTCAGTCAGCGCTGGGACAAAGAAGAGAGGGGACCTGCTGTGAGGTGCTACCGCCACATGGGCCTGTGAGCTGGGCCCTGCACCCCTATAAACCCCCCCCTCTGCTGTCCCCATGGGCCCCTGACAAGGTCACTGACGCTATTTGACCGGGTACCACGCCAGCGCTGTGTGAAGAAGCGCCCAGGAGGTGAGGAGTGTGCCTGTTGGACAGGCCGCATGTTCGAGCTGTCCCCCCTCCCCGCAATGGGACCAGGACCCTGGCTCTCCCTGCATCCCCAGCCAGAGTCCACAAACGACCACCCGAAGTACCCTGCAATCCCTCCACTACAAGACACCAGCTCCGGACCCAGCTGGCCCGGGTCACCATCTACCCCACCACATCGACCCGGCCGCCATCTTGGGGCACTGCAGCACGAGGCCGCGTGGCCTCAACTCGACCCTAACCCCGGGCCCGGCCGGCCCCGACATCGAGGCCCCACCATCCTCCCAGGAGGCAGAGTGACCACTTGGCGAGTCAATGGGAGAAGGAATCGTCAACGGCTCTCCTCCGCCAGGTGTCGATCACCCCAGGCCGCCTGGGCGCTGGCTCCACCCCCCTGCTGGGTGTCTGGACTCCCTCATCCCGGACCTCCCGGCCCCCAGGCGCGAGGGTCCGGACATCAAAGGGGACCAGACCTATAACTGGGGCAGGGCCAGACCAGGAAGGCAGTTGTATCCTGGAGTCGAGAGACCCGAGAAGAACTCATCCGTGACTTGGCCTGCTGGCGCTGCCGCGGCCCTCTGCCTCGTGAAACCATCGTCTTGGCCTGCTGGCGTTGCCGCGGCCCTCTGCCTCGTGAAACCATCGTCTTGGCCTGCTGGCGCTGCCGCGGCCCTCTGCCTCGTGAAACCATCGTCTTGGCCTGCTGGCGCTGCCGCGGCCCTCTGCCTCGTGAAACCATCGACTTGGCCTGCTGGCGCTGCCGCGGCCCTCTGCCTCGTGAAACCATCGTCTTGGCCTGCTGGCGCTGCCGCGGCCCTCTGCCTCGTGAAACCATCGACTTGGCCTGCTGGCGCTGCCGCGGCCCTCTGCTTTATGAGACTATCACCTTGGCCTGCTGGCGCTGCCGCGGCCCGATCCACAGACCCTCCAGCTCGAGGATTGTGAGCTCGCCTTTTACCACTACCTGTACCGATCCGGTACCAAGACTGTCCCGCTACCCCCTTTCCCTACAGAGACTAGAAGTGAGAGGACCCCCGGGTCCAAGTTATCCTGTATCGCTGATATCCTTGCCTTAAGAACCTTATATAAAGCCTTGAACTCGACTTGGTGTGGTGCCTGTTTGTGGGGAGGGAGGGTACTTGTCTGTACGATCGCCGGAGACGGTCCCCCTCGGGGATCTCTCCCTCGGTATCCGGCCGACCCTCAGGGTCCCCGTCTAACATTGGTGGCCAGCGACGGGATCCGAACCTACGCATAATCGTACAGAAAGTCACTCGCCCCACCACACACAACAACCATGTCAATAGAGAGCGGAACAACGGAAACATTTCAGATGGAAAAATTGGAAGACTACAACCACCGGGAACTGAAGCAATATTGCATAGAACTTGGACTTCCAACCACAGGTCTTAGCACAAAGGAAGACTTCAAACGAGCCCTAGAAGCTTGGGCAGAAACGGGTACGGCCGTACCCCGAACACAAACAACCGAAACGAGCCCCGCACCAACTAAAGAAAGAGCGGATCTCTCCCTGGAAGAGATCCGAGAAAGAGAAAAAACCAGACTCCACGAATTAGAACTTGCCCGACTTCGCTTGGATGGGGAACTCAAGCTGGCAGAACAAAAAATAACCCTGGAACACTTACGGCTCAGGGAAGAGCGGGAAGACAAGCAAAGACAGAGGGAGCTAGAGGAAAAGAGACTAGAGTACGAACATGAGCGCAATCTCAAAGCACTGGAGATTCAGAAACAGAATAAAGACCTCGGGCTCCCCGAACGACCGACCCCGTCTGCCTCGACCGAGCCCAAGGTTCACATCCCCAAAGATGTCATCCGGGAATACCACAAGAACGATGATATCCAGCAGTGGTTTAAAGCCTATGAGGTGGCAATGACCTCCCACCGGATTCCCCGAAGCGATTGGGGAGCCGGATTATGGGGGAGGTTTGTCAACGAAGGGCGGGACGCCCTGCTGCAACTCCCGGACCAGCTAATGACCTCCTACGACCACATGAAGGCCGCCCTCCTCACTCGATACGGGCTCACACCTGAGATGTACCGCCAACGGTTCCGCGACTGCAAACGGATTCCGGGTACAACTTGGGTGGAGTACGTGAACTTTTTTAGCCGAGCCTTCGAGGGGTGGATCAAGGGCAACAAAGTAACCACCTACGAACAACTCTTTGACCTTATCGTATGGGAACACCTGTCGAACAACTGCTTCGTGGAGCTCCGGCAACACCTCCTGGACAGCAAGCTAACCGACCCTCGACAACTCGCCGCCGAAGCCGACCGGTGGGAAAGCACCCGAGTTGGCCGGAGCGCACCCAGCGAAGTATCCAGATCGTATCGCCCCCGAGGGGGAGGAGGAAGTCAGGGTCGGGGGAGAGACCCCGGCCCCTCGTCACCCCCCAGAAACCCCTCGACCCCGGTTGGCCGGGGAAGCCCTGCCGTCCGGGCCGGTTTCCGGGCCAACATTACGTGCCACAGGTGCCAGCGACCCGGCCACTACGCCAGTGATCCCAACTGCCCAAAGAATCCGAACACGACTCCCCGCCAAGTTGCAGCGGCGGCCCTAGGGGAAGAAATAATCCCGGAAGACCAAGAGGAGTACGAGACCGATCCCTCGGAATGGGCACCCGCCGCCATGGCACTGGTCTGCTTAGGGGAGAGAGACATGATTCCGCGGGCCCCCCTTCCCGCCAACACACAGAAGTACGGTCAATGGGTTAACATCAATGGTCGCCGGGCGGAAGCCCTCCGCGACACCGGGGCCAGTGTAACGGCGGTCCGACGCCACCTCGTCACTCCAGACCAAATCTTGCCGAACATTCTTTGCCCTGTTCGATCAGCCGACAACTCCGAAAGCCTATGCCACATGGCCTGCGTCCCCTTCGAGTGGGGAGGAGTAACAGGGATGTTAAAAGTAACTGTCCGCGATGATGCCCCCGTGGACTGCCTCCTAGGAAACGACCTTGAAAGCTCTCCCTGGGCAGCTGTCGAACGGAGGGAGCACCTGGGGATGCTTGGCCTCCCCGAATGGGTCTGCGTCACGACCCGGTCCATGACCGCCCGCGCGGTCCCCAGCCCAGAAGAGCCCGAGTGGCCAGAACCTCCTCCCGCGCTCATCCCAGAGGAGGCCGCCCCAGAAGCCATTCCCTTGACCCAAACCGAAGAAGGACCCGACCAGCTTCGGGACGTCCCTGACCTGGCACAATGGCGGCAGGAGGGAGGCCCCACGCAGGAACAATTCCGGGCCGAACAGAAAACATGTCCCTCTCTCGAAGGACTCCGGCAGCAAGCCCTGGCCCAGAGCACCGGGGATACCTCGGGGGCCCACTGGATCTACTGGGACCAAGACCTGCTCTACAGCGAGCAGAAAATTGCAGAACTAGGGGCCAGTCGGGTGCTGGTGGTGCCCCTTCGCTTCCGAGACTTCCTCCTGAACTTAGCCCACGATGTCCCCCTTGCCGGACACCTGGGGCAGGATAAAACCTACGACCGCCTGGTGACCCATTTTTTCTGGCCCCACATGCGGAAGGATGTCACCAACCACTGCAAGGCCTGCCCCACCTGCCAGGCCAGCGGAAAAAGTGGCCGAAAAATCAAAGCACCATTACAACCCTTTCCTGTCGTCACCACCCCGTTTGAACGAGTGGGAATAGACATTGTGGGGCCCCTCGACCCTCGAACAGCCCAAGGACACCGGTTCATCCTGGTCCTTGTAGACCACGCCACCCGCTATCCCGAGGCCATCCCTCTTCGGACTGTGACGGCCCCCGTGGTGGGCCGGGCCCTAATGGGGATCTTCTCCCGGGTGGGGTTCCCCCGGGAGGTCGTCAGTGACAGGGGCACGAACTTTATCTCCAGATATATGAAGTCCCTCTGGCAGCAATGCGGGGTCACCTACAAATTCACGACCCCCTATCACCCGCAAGGAAACGGACTGGTCGAGAGATTCAACCGCACCCTCAAGGGGATGATTATGGGTCTAGAAGAACCCCTTCGACGCCAGTGGGACGTTCTGCTTCCATGCCTCCTGTTTGCCTATCGGGAGGTCCCGCAGAAGTCCCTCGGCTTCAGCCCCTTTGAACTACTGTACGGGCACCCCGTCCGGGGCCCCCTCAGCCTAGTCAAGGAAGGTTGGGAGCAGCCTCCCCAGAAAACTCCCCCGGACATCTACCGGTATCTCCTGGCTCTCCGCAACCAGACCCGGCGGTTCCGAGACACCGCCAAAGCCAACCTCGAGGCCAGTCAGGAGGACATGAAGAGGTGGTACGATCAGCACACGTCCTCCATTGAGTTCGAACCTGGACAACAGGTCTGGGTGATGTCCCCGGTTGAGCCCTGTGCCCTCCAAGACAGATGGTCCGGGCCCTTCAAGGTAATCGAACGCAAGGGGCCCGTCACCTATTTAATCGACATGGAGACTGCCCGGAACCCCCTACGGGTCCTCCATGCCAACAGGCTCAAACCCCATTTTGTGCGATCCGAACTCAGCCTCCTGATGGCTACCGATACTGGGACAGAAGAAGACTCCGAACCCCTTCCGGACTTACTGAGGGCCCTCGAGCAGGATGGCTCAGTGGAAGGGGTCCAGCTCTCCGAGGCCCTGTCCCCGGAGCAACGCCAAGACTGCCAAACGCTCCTGAGGCAGTTCGCCTCCCTGTTCTCCCTCACCCCCAGAGTCACCCCCTGGTGCCTCCACGATGTGGACACCGGGGACAGCCCTCCTATTCGACACCGAGCATACCGCGTACCAGACCGGGTACGAGCCTGCATCCAGACCGAGGTGTCCAAGATGCTGACCCTAGGAGTGATCGAACCCTCAGACAGTCCCTGGGCGAGCCCGGTCGTCCTGGTTCCCAAGGCAGCTGCCCCGGGCGTTGCCCCTGAGCTCCGGTTCTGCGTGGACTATCGAGGGCTGAATGCAGTTACCCGGACCGACGCTCATCCCATCCCCCGGGCAGACGAGCTAATTGACCGGATGGGGGCCGCCCGCTACCTGAGCATCTTCGACCTAACAGCGGGTTACTGGCAGATCGGCCTCACCCCTAGGGCCCAAGAACGATCCGCCTTCTCTACCCCAGACGGGCACTACCACTTTAAAGTCATGCCCTTCGGCATGAAAAACGCCCCGGCAACGTTCCAACGGCTGGTAAACCAGGTACTGGCGGGCCTGGAAGACTTCAGCGCCGCCTACCTGGACGACATTGCTGTGTACAGCCACCAGTGGACCGACCACCTCCGCCACCTGCGGGAGGTTCTACACGCCCTCCAGCAAGCCGGGCTCACCATCAAGGCCAGCAAGTGCCAAGTTGGCCAAGGGTCCGTGACCTACCTGGGACACCAAGTGGGAAGCGGGCTGGTGGCCCCTCTCCAACTCAAGATTGCTGCCATCCAGGCCTGGCAACCCCCTACGAGCCAAACGGAGGTCCGGGCCTTCCTGGGGCTCACCGGATACTACCGGCGGTTCGTGAAGGACTATGGCAGCATCGTGGGGCCCCTCACAGAGCTCACCTCCAAAAAGAGCCCCAAAACCGTCAACTGGACCCCGGACTGCCAATCAGCCTTCGAGAAGCTAAAGACCGCCATGTGCACGGCCCCCGTGCTCCAGGCTCCCGACTACAGCCGGGAATTCATTGTGCAGACGGACGCCTCCGATCATGGTGTGGGGGCCGTCCTCTCCCAACTCAACACCGAAGGGGTCGACCATCCGGTGGTCTTCATCAGCAGACGCCTCTTGCCCCGAGAACAGCGCTGGAGCACCATTGAGAGGGAGGCCTTCGCCGTAGTCTGGGCACTCAAGAAGCTCCGGCCATACCTCTTCGGCACCCACTTCCGGGTGCAAACAGACCACCGACCCCTGCAATGGCTGATGCAAATGCGGGGGGAGAACCCGAAGCTGTTGCGCTGGTCCATCTCCCTGCAGGGGATGGACTTCACGGTGGAACATCGTCCAGGCCAGGACCACGCCAACGCCGACGGCCTGTCACGCTTTTTCCGCCTCAGCGAGGAGAGTCCCCAGGAAGATGGCTGACTCTCCCCGCCTTCAGCTGGGGGGGACGCATGTTGGACAGGCCGCATGTTCGAGCTGTCCCCCCTCCCCGCAATGGGACCAGGACCCTGGCTCTCCCTGCATCCCCAGCCAGAGTCCACAAACGACCACCCGAAGTACCCTGCAATCCCTCCACTACAAGACACCAGCTCCGGACCCAGCTGGCCCGGGTCACCATCTACCCCACCACATCGACCCGGCCGCCATCTTGGGGCACTGCAGCACGAGGCCGCGTGGCCTCAACTCGACCCTAACCCCGGGCCCGGCCGGCCCCGACATCGAGGCCCCACCATCCTCCCAGGAGGCAGAGTGACCACTCGGCGAGTCAATGGGAGAAGGAATCGTCAACGGCTCTCCTCCGCCAGGTGTCGATCACCCCAGGCCGCCTGGGCGCTGGCTCCACCCCCCTGCTGGGTGTCTGGACTCCCTCATCCCGGACCTCCCGGCCCCCAGGCGCGAGGGTCCGGACATCAAAGGGGACCAGACCTATAACTGGGGCAGGGCCAGACCAGGAAGGCAGTTGTATCCTGGAGTCGAGAGACCCGAGAAGAACTCATCCGTGACTTGGCCTGCTGGCGCTGCCGCGGCCCTCTGCCTCGTGAAACCATCGTCTTGGCCTGCTGGCGTTGCCGCGGCCCTCTGCCTCGTGAAACCATCGTCTTGGCCTGCTGGCGCTGCCGCGGCCCTCTGCCTCGTGAAACCATCGTCTTGGCCTGCTGGCGCTGCCGCGGCCCTCTGCCTCGTGAAACCATCGACTTGGCCTGCTGGCGCTGCCGCGGCCCTCTGCCTCGTGAAACCATCGTCTTGGCCTGCTGGCGCTGCCGCGGCCCTCTGCCTCGTGAAACCATCGACTTGGCCTGCTGGCGCTGCCGCGGCCCTCTGCTTTATGAGACTATCACCTTGGCCTGCTGGCGCTGCCGCGGCCCGATCCACAGACCCTCCAGCTCGAGGATTGTGAGCTCGCCTTTTACCACTACCTGTACCGATCCGGTACCAAGACTGTCCCGCTACCCCCTTTCCCTACAGAGACTAGAAGTGAGAGGACCCCCGGGTCCAAGTTATCCTGTATCGCTGATATCCTTGCCTTAAGAACCTTATATAAAGCCTTGAACTCGACTTGGTGTGGTGCCTGTTTGTGGGGAGGGAGGGTACTTGTCTGTACGATCGCCGGAGACGGTCCCCCTCGGGGATCTCTCCCTCGGTATCCGGCCGACCCTCAGGGTCCCCGTCTAACAGTGCCCCTGAGGAATTGCCGTGGGACTGTCTGCCCCTCTGAAGCACCCTGGGGAAGATTATGCCCCCAAAAGAATTGTTGCTGGCTGAGGTGGTGTGAGGCCCTTTGGAAGCGCTGGGCTGTGAGGTGCCTATGGTGAAGGGCTGTGGACAGCTGACTGGCGTAAACTGTAGTATCGCCCCCTAAGCGCTGGGTGTCTAAAGACTGTTGCTGCCTGGGGAGGATTGTGCCCCCAAGGGATTGGTGTGGCCCCCGAAGTGCTGTTGGCTCTGAGGACTGTGTGGGCAGAGGGAGGAGCAGTGCGCTGTGAATAGCGCCATTCTCCTGAGGAGAATCACGCTGGAGGAGCCTACCCTCGTGTCAGCGCGCTGTCTGCCGTATAATTAATTAATTAAGAAGGGAGCCTACCCCTTATCGCAGCCGGAGATCACCATCGCAGCCCGGGTGCTGAGGAGACTGTGAGGGGACTCTATAACAAGAAAGGGAGCCTACCCCTTGTCCTGTCCTCGCGCTGTGTGGCAGCGCCGAAAATCACCGCCGCAGCCCGGCGCTGCGAGGAGACCTTCCCCTGCGGGGTGACGCATCGTTGCAGCGACCCCCGGTGTCAGGAGGGGGCCGCCGAAGTGGAAAGAGGGCCACGCTAGGCCCTGAGGCTGCTGTCTCCTGCCTCACGTGACGGGGGCCTGACCGCGTCATCGGGCCGCCCCCGCCACGGTCGCAAGCGGATTGGCCTGCGCGGCCGTGTGCCCTAAAGGCCGCGCAGGGATTGGCTGTCATCCGGCAGCCCGGGAAGAGGAGCTTCCTGAAGCCCTGGGTCCCCGTGAGGAAAGGGGGGAACCCAGGTGAAGTGCCGGTTGTCGTGGGAGAGGAGGGGGGCATCGAGGCACACTGTCGGTGCCTGCCCCCTCCTGGAAGAGAGCCCCAGCGCCGTGCCGGTCGGAGGAGACAGAAGGGAGGGGTCCGCGAGGCACACTGTCGGTGCCTGGCCCCTCCGCTGGGGGAGTCCGCGTTTGCCGAGTGAGGAGGGAGGAGACCGCAAAGAGTGTCGGTGAGGCTCCCAGGAGAAGGAGAGCCCCCCGTGCGGAGAGAGAGAGACGGGCAAGGATTGCCCAGGCATAGCGTTGGTGCCTACCTGGCCCACGTACCACGAGGAGGAGCAGCTGGAAGGGGAGAGGGAGCGACGAGGCACAGGGACGGTGCCAGCTTATCCCCTGTCCCTAGTGAGGGACCAAGAAGTTGAGTTAAACCCTCCATCAGTTGCCCTGAAGCCCTGGCCCCAGTGAGGAAGAAGGGCCTGGGCAGCTGGATTACGTCATTGTAGGGCCTCCAGAAGTCAGGAGAGCCCTTCCCCAGAACATCTGGAGCTACGGAGGAGGAGCCCCCAGCACTCGCAGGAATCCCGGTGAGTGGGGCTTTGATTATCCTGTGTGGAAGTCGGGGCACAGGGTCGGTGCTCACCCCAGGACTAGGGCTCGCCCCTGGAAACTGTTCTGAGCCTCGTTGGCCCTATTGGTCCCCTTTGAAACTTCTAAACTGAGTTGGGACATTACTGAGGCCCCCCCCCCCCCACCTGGACTGGTATAGGGATAAGTTAACCCCTGGCTAGGTGTTAGGCATTGTGGAGTGAAGGGCTGGGGGACTCAGCCAGTCTGTTACTGGCTGGTTTACCCCCGAGTACTGCAATGGTTATTTGCTATGTTTATTTCTAATTAGGAAGCTGGTTGCCCTATGGTAACGCAGGGTCTTCATGTTACCTGTCAAGGTGTGGTGCGCTTCCGTGCCTAGTTTGAATTGTAGGCTGTGTACCCTGTTAATGAGAATATGCTAATGTTATGTCTACACTAAGGTTCATAAGGTCCAGGTATACTGGAGATTTACACCTGATGGGTGTTGGTGTGCTTTCGTGCCCCTTTAGTGCAGGTGTGCCAAAGCTGGCCTGACGAGTTATTCTAGGCCCTGTTTATAGCCCTTGATAATGAGCCTGCCATACTGATTTCTGACAAGTGCTCCTGTCTAGTATGTGCTGTAATGCTATGTTGTTTTTCCTTACAGAGGTGGGGATTGGCGTTATGACGCATGAAGTGTATTTATGCATAATGTTGGATTTTGCAATTACAGTCTACCCCCGAGGATGAGAGCCTGAGTTGGTCCCGCCAGGTTGGCCCCAGGTCTAATGTTCATTTAATCAACCTTTTTCCTTTCAGCATGGACTTTGGACTCAACCCCTTTTTGTCCCATGTAAATAATCCCCCTCTGAAGTACTTGGCTCTGGTGCCAGTTGGCGCCTTGTTGTGACAACCACTATTCTATTCCTTTTTACCTTGCAGGTTGGAGACATAACTAAACTTAATCTTTTTCCAACCAAAGGTGGTGTCGTGACTCTTTTGTGGTGTGATTGGTGTGTCGTCTGTGGGTACTGCGTGAATGCTTCACATGTCCTCGAAGTTTGGCCTGCCCGCTTGATGCCATGCTACCCCCTTGGAGATTTGGGCCACCCCCATTTCCAACAGTGTTCTTAAACAAACCAAGCCTCAAGCAGCCCGGGAATTCCCCCTGCTTCTGTATTGATTTGTCCTAGAACTCCTGAAGTCCTGAAAGAACTGCGAGTTCTTAGTGACGTCTTATGTCCAACCTTACGTCAAATTCGGCACCTTCCAGGTATAAATATACCAGCATCTGCCCTACCAAAACACACGGTGGTTTGGAGCAGATCAGCTATCTACTTACCAGACGTCCTGCTGAAACGAGTACTGAAGGAAGCCGACCCCCCTATTGACGCACTGAGAGAGACGCTGTCTTTTCTCCTGCCGAGAAATCCAGCTCCAGTGTTTTCCGGTCACCCTTGCGGATTGCTGGGAGATCGAGTCCTGAGAGAGAGATACAAGACCTCCTTCATTCTATGACCAAGGTACGGAGC
Organism: Lissotriton helveticus; assembly: GCF_964261635.1. Lineage (NCBI taxonomy): Eukaryota > Metazoa > Chordata > Amphibia > Caudata > Salamandridae > Lissotriton > Lissotriton helveticus. The sequence goes on along the minus strand of NC_136068.1, from coordinate 1,182,676,307 downwards.
TGATTAGACCCTTAGAGAATTCTTGATTCAGATTCTTGGCAGAAACTATCTAAACTAAAACTGTAGCTCACTCACTCCTTCCCACGTACTAGGCTTAGTTTAGGTACACCGGGGTAGGCGTGTATTAGAAACACCAGTTGAGTACGTTTAGTAAACTTTTATCATTGTATGTATTATATCAGTTTTAAGTATCTTATGGCTTAGAAACCATATAAATGCTTTTACAGTATTATTTTAGAATACTCCTTTTACTGTACGCACTTTACTTTATGACAAGTATTACAATTGTGGCAATTCACTTCTCTTGCATGAGAAAGAAGACTGCTCAATAAATAACCACCTTTATTGAAAACGCCCTTCTCTCTATTTCTCTGCACTCCTTTTGAAACTAAGCATGCACGATTGACTGAGTGAAATAGCCATCTATTGTTTCCGCAACTCTGGAGATATACTCCTTATTCTGGAGGGAGCAAAGTAGTCATGTTTATGCGGTTGTCAGAAACTAATCCCTTCCTGTCTATTCCTGAAAGTTAAAACCTTCTTGTTTACTCGAGAAAGTTTCTAGTGACCTCTGAGCTAGCTGGCATACCTAATTAAGTCTAACATATTCAATAGAGACCTAGTCGACCTAAGTCCTACGTCTAAACTATCGTTTATGTTATTCCAATGCGCAGAGCCTATTGGGAATATAGGAACTACACTACAAGTTGGGGATGAGCGCCCCAGCAACCGGTTTGAATTTTTATTCCAAAGTGTTTGACAGCTTACACGACATGTTTTGATAAAGCCAAACCAAAGTTTGCATTAGCCGCGAGGATTATAATGCACTTAAGAGTATATGGTATGGCTATATCATAGAACAGCTATAAGGAGATGGTTCCGAAAGCTGCTGAGGTGCTCAGCTCATGCTAGGGCACCCTCTCACACAAAACCAAGCACTCTGCCTCCAGGATTGCCAAGGCCAGCCATAGGAGTGACTTATAGGTTAATATGAGTGTATATATGTATATAGATATAGGTATACTATATCTAAGTAAGGGGTGATTACACCGCCTTACCCAGGCTGTAAGTACAGACCTGTGGTGTCAGTTTGGAAGGCTAACCAGGGATGGCACAATACATGCTGCAGCCCCTGGTAGGCCTAGGGTGCACTCATGCCCTGAGTACCTAAGGTGCCATATACAGGGGCTCACAAGGTTGACCCAGTAACCAATCTGGTATGTACCTAAAGTACATGGTATCAATTTAGAGAGAGAACAGCTAGGCTGTGGGCCTGATTAGCAGGGCCACAGCCATACTAAAGTCGAAAAACCAGTGAAGCACAGCAAAAAGTGGGGGTAACCATAGGAAGCAGGCCCTACTCTCCTACAATACCTTGGGATTGGGACAGATGGATACTAATACATGTGCAGATCTATATATTCCGAGGACAAATTTAGGGCCCCAAAAAATCCCCCAGAGGGTGAGATTGGGTGGTTCACCGTAATGTTTACCTACGTTATGTTATGTTAAAAACATTTATACCACGCTTGATCACCAGACGGTTTCATGGCGCTCAAAACAAATGCAGGAGGACGGTGCACCGAAGTTACTCATTGGCTAATTGAAAGAAGTGAGTTTTGAGCGATTTACGAAAGCAAGCATAGCTGGGGCAAAGTCTGAGGGGGATCGGGAGGGAGTGAGGTGGGCCTGACATGTCTATTATGCGAAACAACAACAAAATCAGTACAGCCAAATTATTTATTATAAAAATGTTAAGCCAGTATGCCATATTTAAAAATAACATAAAATACAAATCTCTACATACAGGCATAGCCATGAGCAGGGGGTCGTTGCTTAGCCTTCTTTTATTGTTTTGAATATAATTTACCTTCTTCTTTTCCCCATGACTGCATACTACATGGGGTAGTGGATTAGCCCATTTCTGCCATTGGCTTTATTGCTCTGAGTGTGACAGCAATTTGCCTGCTCACATTTCTCTTAAAATAAGGTTGGTTTACTGGTTGAGCTGGTGAGAAGGTCCTTACTGTTTTCAATGTTCTTGCTTTGAAAAGTTCCCTTTCATTACATAGGTTTTTGTTTATTAATCTGTTTTGGATCATTCCGCCGCTCCAGACAATCCTCCTACAATACTTTCAAAAAAGACCTTAAACTGCACCTCTTCGTCAAATATTGGGGTACTTAATCAGTCCCGGACCTCCTCTGACCCTACCCTCCTTACTTTCCCTCCCTTAACCTCTCCACCTCCACGTACTTCTCCTCCATCCAACTCCCACCTCCCCCTTAAAAACCCATCCCGATTGACCCCCGCCTTTACCTCCTTCAAAATTTCTACCTCACCCACAGCTCAGCCCTTAATCTTTTCCCCCCTGCCACTTTATATGTAAATGTATCTGCACTTGCGTTGTTCTCTCTTTATTAGACCTCAACGGAATGTTTGTTGTTATTTATTGTTTCTATTATGTTTTGTTTTGAGCAACTCTTGTAATCTTGTTTTTCACACATGTAAAGCGCTCTGATACCTCCGGGTCTAGCCAGCGCTATATAAAACCTTTCAAATAAATAAAAAAATAAATAAATAAAAGTTCCACAGTGTGGGAGCCAGGAGGGAAAAACACAGGCCACCATTCTTTTTCCGTTTATACCTAGGGACAAGCAGCAAGTTGTGTGAAGTGGACCGAAGATCTCTCGAGGGAACATAACGCTGGAGGCTAGACGTAATAAATGCAGGAGCTTGATCGGATAGGGCCTTAAAGACAGTACAGCCAAGTTTAAACATACAGTGATAAGCCACTGGGAGCCAATGCAGTCTCCTCATCAGGGGCGAGACATGTTGGTGTTTAGGCCGATGAAAGACCAGTTTCGCTGCCTGGTTTTGCACCAGCTGCAGCCGGTAAAGATGGTAAACAGGTATCCCAACATAGAGGGTGTTAGTGTAGTCAATACGGGAGATGACGAGAGCCATAATGACGAGAATGAGTGCCTCGGTAGTAAGGAACCTACAAATTTTGTGAATCCTGCGCAGATGAAAGAAACAGGATGATGTAACTGCATTAATTTGAGGCCTCATAGACAGGTCACTACATATGATTACGCCTAGGCTCTTTACCGAATTGACAGGGCTGGGCAAAGACCCAAGGGAAGAGGGCCAAAAGCTAGGGTTCCAAGGGTTAGCCAACCCACCCATCACCACTAACTCCGTCTTGTTGGCATTAAGTTTCAACTGGCTGTAGTACATCCACTCAGAGATGGCAAGCATGGTGATTGGAAATTGGCACAGGAGGAAGGGGTAGAATCAACAGGAAAAATCAACTGTAAATCATCAGCGTAATTGAAAATAGTGACCGGGGTGTGACGGAGGGAAGCTATGAGAAGTTGCATATAAAGGCTAAATAAGAGTGGCGACAGGGCAGAGCCCTGTGGGACTCCACAGGAAAGGGGAGAATAAGAGGCGGAGTAAGTAGACAGATGAACTGCCTGAGACCGCTGGTGCAGAAAAGATCCAATCCACGTTAAGGCCATGCCCTGAATACCCGCGTTATTGACACGGTCGATCAAGATGGCATGATCGACCGTGTCATAGGTGGCCGACAAGTCCTGCAGTACAAGTGCCTGGGTGATATTCTACCCCCATTCCTGACTTTATAATTCCCACATCCTAATTTAAAGTTATGCGTTTGTGAAACTAACCCAACGGATACAAGCAATAAAGCAACTACTCAACAACAGCCACAAATCAAGGTCTACCACCTTGATGAGACTTGCAATGTGCAAGAAATAAAATACTACTCAGCTCTTCTAGACAGAATAAAAATGTATGTCGTCAAACAAGTGTACAACCTGCCTACCAACTCCCAAAGGTTGCATTACAGCCCGGCTAATCACAAAAGAACAAACCATGCACACACTACCTCTACAAGGCATTCACATTTTGACTAACATTCTAAGCCCTGTTGTGACTGAGAACATCCCAAAACACAGACTTAAAAAGGATAAATGCCTCTAGACTTCTGTAAATGTTATTTTATTGTATTGTAGCAGGTTGTACTTGCCTCAAAGTAAAACACTCAATTGCAATGATGACATCACAAACTTGGTATATAGCTTAAGATAAAATGTAAATTCAAATTAATCAAGGCCAAGCAGATAAATCACAACTTACACAATGAAAGCAGTGTGATGAACCGGTTTCCAAAACATGCAGTGTAGCTTAATGGAACGGAAGCCTCCTTATCTTGCGGGACTTTAAACCTCAGCAGGCTGTTCAACTTCAAGTTGTGAACGTAAATGAACAAATCCTCATGCTAAAAAAGGAAAAGAGGGTAAGAATTTTGGATGTCCAAACATTTGCAGTGCAAAACAAGGGTTCAGATGTAGTTCAGGCAGTAAACAAATCTCGAGGTGACAAAGATTAGCATTTAATTATTTAAACTCAACAACAAATTTCAGTTTAAATACCGCAGTTTAAGATGTTTGACAAAAGGAAAATAATAGGTGTACTAGAAAAATAAAATGATACTGAGTACAGAGAAGTAAGGAGAAAGACAAATTCTGGAAGAGCAGGATGGATCATGATTCATTTTCAGAGACAAGGTCCAAGCCAAAATATAGACTTAAAACCACACACTACATACATGTCTCTGATTTGTATTGCCTAGCACAAAAATATCCTCCATAAAGTCCTTCTACCACCTTTCTTCAATCATTTAGCAGGGTAGAGAAGGTTGAACGAGGTTTTGTTTTATTATTTAGGCAATTATTCATATAATGTGGAAAGGAAGTGACGGGACAAAGCGGAAGACGAATAAACTGGAAAAAGAAAACCAGAAGAGGAATGGGAACAGAAAGTAAACCAGAAAACAGAAGGGAAGAAATAGAAAAATATCAGGAGACAGAGAAAGGCAGGCAGGATGGATAAATGGTATGCTTGCTGTTAAAGGCTGAGCCAGGGCCCCAATGAAACATCCCACTGAATACAACACATTGTTAGCTGACTCACATCCTAAGAAACTTCACAGTAGAATAATGCAGATAGTGGTTCAAAATGTTCACAATTATGGACTGACCAAACAGTCAGAGCTTTTCAGAGGCTATTTTCTGCACACATCTTTAGAACCTACCAAGTGATGAAAGGGGGTTGTCAAATATTGAATAGGAATTTCTACTGCTGAGTATTAAAGAATTTCTACAACCCAGGTTGCAAATAACTCTGAAGGATAGCCTAACTTGTCTTGACCTTCATATCTACTAGCCTCTGAATGCAGGTCTGTGTTTTCCACATAACCCACATAATGGTGTACAACTGCTGTGTCTTCCAGGAGGCCACAATGACGAAGCAGTGATTTCAATGCAGGATTTGAGAGACTGGTGTGTCAGTGTGGCGATATATGTGTTCACAATGCAAGTAAAAATTTCAACAATTACAAGAAAATCTTTGGAGACTTCCAAATAATGTTTTTTTAGCTGGGAATGAATAAACTAGCCATTAAATAAGCAGATATATGATGCCTACTAGCGTACTTCACAACAGATCAAAGGCAGATGTGCACAATGTATATGCTGGAAACTTAGCAAACATGATTAGCTTACAGAAAGTAGTGGGTTTCCAGTCTACTTACCCTTTCTGCAATAAATATTAATACAGTCTGTTCTCCTTTTACAAACACCTCAGACCACCTAGAAGCAGAGAAACAGTAAAACTTACCAAAAACGTATACATCTAATGTACATCGACATTTCTAATTTAAATCATAACTAAGGATATCTTAAGTTAAAATAATACATAAAATAACACCCATTTAATTCTGAACTAAAAAGCTCTATTTGTGGTAGAGTGGGCAAAGAGCCTTAGACCCAACACAGAGGAGTGCAAGACATTTGTTATGCACACAGTGACTAATAAATGACACACAACTCAAAAAGGAGATCCACACAAATTTTAGAAAAAGAAGCTTCTTTCAAGGTTTATTTTAAGATCAAGAAATACTTAAAAAGGTAAGTATGTTTTTCAAGAAAAATACTTTTCACTTTAAAAAGGGGACACACTGCAATTTTCAGTTCAGCAATGTTAACCTATGGGAGGAAAACGAGAATGCAGTTTTGCAGTTACGTGTACAACTTACAGCAATGGTATTCAAGATGAAGAATCAGCACCAGACAAGGTTCAGGTAAGTAGCAAATCAGTACCTCCAGCAGCACTGGCACTGCCAAGTCCAGGGTTTAAACTCTGGATCGGACACCAATGTTATCCAAAGGAGAAAGGAGGTAATTAAATAGATTCTGGACACAGGTGAGTAAAGCGGTATGTTATGTCAGTCTCCAGGGGTGGAAGTAAGCACAGGGGGCTGGGTGCCGATCTTACATTCTTAGTGGCACCAGGGGAGCCAGGTACAGAGTGCCAACACAGCATCGGGAGCCAAAAGCAAAAAGTCAATGGGGGTGATCGGTTTTGCAGAAAGTATACAGCCTCAGGCCAGGAGGCCGGGCGAAGAAAACCCACAGTTGCACAGGTAAGTAGAGATTTGTAGGGGACATTGGGACACCATTGGTCACGCTCCCAAAGGCCCAGAGGTTTCAGGTGCAGGGGTGTCCTTAGGTATAGGAAAAGTCTTACCGGGCAGGTTGTGGTGGAGGGGGTTGGGTCTTTGAGTTCAGGCTGCAGGTCGTGGTGGAGGGGGTTGGGTCTTTGAGTTCAGGCTGCAGGCATCAAGGTGGACTCTTGCTCAGAAGCGCTGGGAAAACCTTCACAAGACCGGTGCACCAATTGGACTCGGGCCATTGGCGTCGGGTGCAGGGGAGGGTCCGGTTGCGATTTTGCAGTTCCTCAGGGCAGAGGCCTTTGTTCTTTAAAGGTGGTTTCTTCTAGACAGCTCCGCTGTCCTCGGTAGATCTTTATTTTTGTCGAAGGCAGGCAGACCTCTCAAAGCTTTGGAGTTCGCTGGGCTGCAGGACGGGACGTCTTGTGGGCAAGGATAGTCGAGAGTTGCTGGCAGGGCGGGGGCCAAGTCAGTTGGTGTCGGCAGTCTTCTCTGCTGGTGCAACGCTGTAGAGTCAGTCTCTTCTGAGGTTGCCAGGAATCTGATTTCAGGGTCTGGGGTGCCACCTAAATTCTAGATTTAGGGGTGTTACAGGGGAGCGACAAGGAGGGACCAATGGGCCTCTTACCTGGGGTGCCTACACACACTTTTAAGCTTCCCTGGCACTGAAAATAGTAAGAATAGACTTTAATATTGTTGGGGTATATCTGCTTATGCAGACATGCCCACACCTAAGATACAGTGCATCCTCCCGAACGGCTTGTAGGGCCTGCTAGAGGGATGACTTAACGCCTTAGGCAGTGCTGCTTTGACATGGCACACAGGCAGTGTGCTAAGTCGACTTTGTCAATTTGTCTGCACCAAGTCATGCAGGCTGCAGTAACAGTTTGCATGGTCTAGGTGAGGGTTGCCTAGGGGATTCTCTTCAGTCCCAATGCCCTAGGTACCATTTACTAAGGACTAACAGAGGGGTCTGAAGTTGCCAATCATGGTACAGTTTTAGTGAAGGACCTCTGGCACAAGGGACCTGGTTGTCAGGTACACTGCACTTTCAATCGAAACCAAATCATTTTCCAAGCAAAATGTGGCGTGCTAATCATGTCAAAAGAGGCACTTACTCACACCATTCCAACACGCCTGCCTTATAAGCAAGTGCCCCTACAGTCACATATAAGTTTAAGCATTCAATGTCAAAAACAATGTCACTCACCCATGCTTTCTCCATCTATTCATTCATCCACCTACTACTTGAATTCCCCGCTTAGCCTTTCGCAATAAAACAGATACATAAACTCTACAAGAATAAGCATTGTATACTCCAACGATTCGACCTAAGCAAGAAGATATTCTCAGCTTTATTCAGAATAGCTTTTTGAAAAATATGGGGAGTGAGGCATCTGATCTTCTTGATGCGAGCATATCAGGTGAAGAACTAGAAATGGCAATTAGCTCTTTACCATCGGGCAAGGCAGCAGGGGAAGATACTATTGCCCTGGAATTTTATAAAACCTTTAAAGATGTCTTGCTGGAGCCATTTAGCCAGTTAATAGAGTTTCTTGAGAGAAGTGGTAAAACTCCCGGACCATGAAAAAGAACTCAAATTATTTTTTTTTTAAAACCAGCAGAGGAGTGTGGGTCATATCGGCCAATTTCACTCATAAACAAGGACGCAAAAATCTATGCAAAAATACTTGCAAACCGTTTATCCCCTATAATGCCTAATTTGGTCTCCCCCCCCCCCCCCCCCCCATCAGCATGGGTTCATCCAAGGAAGGGATACAACAGCCCACGTTAGTATGGCAGTGACTGCTTTTGATGTGGCAGATATAAGATCCACCCCACTCAGAATGATATTATTAGACGCAGAGAAGGCGTTTGACCAAGTGGGGTGGAACTTTCTCTGGGCCATTTTGTCAGCTTTTGGGATTAAGGGTCAATGTAAAAGGCAGATACAAGCTTTATACGATAAACCCTGTGCCAAATTAGCGTATTCAGGATTGCAATGATCAACTTTTCCGGTACTCTGTGGAACTCGTCAGGGGTGCACTCTTTCACCTTTATTATTTGCTCTTTATATAGCCATTCATTCAAGCATTGCAAAATAATCCCCAAATATGTGCTTTTAAGTCGGGAACAAACTCCCTCAAGGTCATCGCATATGCAGATGGCATAGCGGTCTTTTCACCAGAACCAGGAGAAGCGCTAAAAGTGATAACAGAAGTAGCTAGTGAGTTCGGCTCAATTTCAGGTTATGTAAATGTAAAAATGTAAATCCAGTACTTGTATAGCGCACGAATCACCCCCGAAGGGGTATCTCGGCGCCGTTGGGAAGATTAAGCGAGCTATTGCCCAGAGTCGCATGGTGCTGGGCAGACTCCTGCCGCCGGAGCCGGGGATCGAACCGTGATCCCCAGCATCAGTCGCCCTGGCGCGGCGCCACACCTCTCTTATACACCTCTCTTATAAGTTAAATGTTAATAAGATTCAAGTTCTTCTCAATTATAAACCCCCTGTTTTTAGGTCTAGACTATTAAATTCCACAGGAATTAATAGCTCGAGACTATTGGGGCTAAACTAAGAGCTAAACTAAGCTCTCAAAAAATGCGGATTTCCAGAAGTGCATGTGTCCCGTGCACGCGCTTCTATCCGCCTGCCTGCATCACCACATCAAAGCCAGCCATCTGTTGCTTCCCCAGCGTGGTGCCGCCAGCAGCTTCACTTCAAAGGGATCCGCTCCGCCCCCTGCTGCATCAAAGGCTTTCATTTCGCGGCAGCGTTTATTTTTTTTTTATGGTCAAAAACAGTTCTTTTGAGGAATTCCCTGCTGCTCCAATTTTCTTAGTAATATGAAGACTTTATTTATTTATTCAAAGTTTTATATAGCGCGAACAAGATCTTTACAGATATCAGAGCGCTTCACAGAGGTAGGGGCAACAGGACGGTGACTAAACAGACTAATGGGAACAGTATAAAAATCGGAAGCATATTAGGATAGCAGTCATGTACAGATAAGATACCAATAAACAATCTGGTAGCCAGTAATATAGGACAGCGCAAAGTCATTGATCCAGCTAAAATAGGGTTCAGGTAAACTTTGGCTGAAGGGATGGCTTATACCATTTTCTTAGAATTAAAGAGAACAAGGGGTGGGGGCATCAAGAGGGTGAGTAATCAAACTAGTGTGTACCATATAGTGGTCGGTAGTAGGAGAGTAGCATAAAAGGGTCACAATCAAGTAAGGATATAATGCCAATATACAGTCAGGTAACCAATGATAAAAAGCGATGCAGAGTCTCTGATCCAACAACCTTAAAGTTCAGGTGAACTTGGCCATAAGGGTGGTTTTCACCTCTTTCTTGAAAAATGCAGTGGAGGAGATAAGCCTGGTTTCAGGAGGGAGCGCATTCCAGATCCTGGGTGCCATTCCTGAGAAGGAGCGTTTGTATGTTTTTTCCTTCCGGAATCTACGAGGCTTCAGGAGTAGACTTTTTGCACTTCTGTTGGATCTCGAGCCTCCTGATATATACAACTTTCGAGCGAGGTAGTTGGGTGCCTTGTGGTGTATGGCTGAGTGTGTCATAACGGCAATTTTTAGCTGTATTCTGGCTTCAAAGGGCAGCCATTTCAGGGATTTTAAGTCTGGGGATATATGCGAGTGTTTTCTTGAACCAGTACCGAGTCTCGCGGCAGCGTTCACGGAGGCTCTTAGGGGTGCGGTCGTTGATAGCGGGAGTCCGCTGAGGGCCACAATTCCATAGTCTATGCGGGGGATGACTAGTGCTTGTACAGCAGTTTGGAAGTCCTTGGCCGGGAGGAAGGGTTTAAGTTTCCTCAAAGTGTTGATTTGGAAGTTAGCTCCTTTCGTTGCTTTGCTAACGTGCTGCTGCATGTTGAGCTTGGCGTCAAGAGTGATGCCTAAGGATTTCGCAGAATCCACGATGGTGGGTTGGACATGGAGTGCTGTAAGGTGATTAAGCCAGATTTGGGTGGTAGTAATTTTCGCAGGAGGTGAAATCAGTAGGAACTCAGTTTTCAGAGCATTTAGTTTGAGGTGATTAACGGCCAGCCAAGATTGAGTGTTTCTAAGTGTGGAGTTCAGAAGTTTGATATCTTCCGGGGATTGTAGCTTTAGGAAGAGTTGCGTGTCATCAGCATACATATGGAATTGTACATTGGATGCTTGGAGCAAGGTGGCGAGAGGTTCCATGACGAGGTTGAACAGTGTGGGGGAAAGGGAAGATCCTTGTGGGACGCCTAGATCGACTGGCACAGGTGAAGACAGCACATTGTTGATCTTGAACCTCTGAGACCGGTTATGTAGGAAGGACGTAAACCATTTGAGAACAGTTCCAGATAGACCCATTCTAGTGTTTAGCAACTCCAGTAGGTTCTCGTGTTTGACCGTGTCAAATGCTGAGGAGAGATCAAGAAGGATGAGGAGGCAGGAATCATTGCGATCAAGGATTTGGACGGCGTCATCAATTATGTGCGTCATAGCCGTTTCCGTGCTATGTTTTGCTCGGAAGCCTGCTTGATGAGGGTTGAGGAGAGCGAATTGGTCAATGTGTTTTGTTAGTTGGACACATTTTTCCAGCAGTTTGGCCAGGGTGGGGATATTGGTGATAGGGCGGTAATTGTTCAAGTCAGACGGGTCAGCTGTAGGTTTCTTGAGTATAGGCGTGACTTGCCCCACCTTGAGGGAGTCTGGGATGAGACCTTGTTGGAGGGAGCTGTTGATGATTTTGGTCCAAAGTGGGAGGAGCAAGGGGATGAAGTCTTTTACAGCATTGGCAGGTAGGGGGTCTATGAGGGGATTAGAGGGCTTCAAGGTGCCGAGCACTTTGTGTAATGCTTCTTCAGAGTAGGTGTCGAAGGACAACCATGATGCGTTATTATTAGGTTGAGTGTTAGACATTCTGGTGTGGCTGGGGTATCGGCTTACGTCATTGATGAGGTCACTTCTTATGTTGTCGGTCTTTACCTTAAAGAAAGTAGAAAAGTCTTCGCAGTGTGGGGTATCGCTTGTTGTGCTGTTCGATTGTAAGGGTTGTGTCTTGGTTTGAGTTTTGATTAGTTCGAACAGTTTTTTTGGCCTGTTTTTTGCTTGGTCCAGCTGGAGGCTAAAGAAGTCAGACTTCGCGCGCTTTATTTTCCGAAAGTAGGCATTTCTCTTGTTTTTAAGCGTTTTGAGATGCAGTGAAGAGGGGTCAGATCTCCAGGTGCGCTCTGCCAGACGCATAGCACGCCTGTCATCATTGAGCCTGCCGTCATACCAGGGGTTTGAGTTCTTGGTGGAGACTCTCTTCAGTTGCAATGGGGCGGCTTCGTTGACTATTGAGTTCATAGAGCCAAGGTAATGATCGGGCAGTGATTGAACATCCGAGGCGTCCGAAGGGGGAAGGAGGAGATTGCAGATGTGGGGAGGCAGGGAGTTGGGGTTAAGGTTCTTCATGTCCCTTTTCCTGATCTTGGATTTGGTAGGTTGAGACGGGTTAAGTTTAACTTTTTCGTTGATAAAGAAGGTGATAATGTGGTGGTCTGACCAGTCACAGGGTTGGATCGCCTCCAGTTGGGTAGAGTCCTCTTTGGCGATGATGAGATCGAGTATCGAGCCTTTGTCGTGTGTTGGTCTGTTGCATATTTGGGTGAGGTCAAGCGCATTAAGGAAAGTTTTGAGACTATTCACCACTGCGTCTTTCTGATCGTTCCAGTGGAGATTAAAGTCACCCAGGTAGACTTGAGTAATCTGCCGACCGGCATTGGAAGTGATCGTGTCCATGAGTTGTTGGGTGAAGGTGAGGTTGTCCCCAGGTGGGTGATAAATGAGATGTAAGGCACAAACTTGTTTGCCCTCGCTGGCGATCTCGAGGCAGAGGAGTTCACAGGAAGTGAGGGGGAGGTGGCTTTGGTAACAGAGAGGTTGCTCCTAAAAATGCAAGCAATTCCCCCGCCCGTCTTGCCAGGCCTGTCAAGTCTAATGATGTGATAATTGGGGGGGACTAGTATGTCTATTATCGGTGTAGAAGCTTCAGTTAGCCACGTTTCAGTCAGAATGGCTAGGTCCAGATCCATTGTTGTGACAAGATCCGCGATGTCGGAGGAGTGTCTCTGGGCCGATCTGCAATTGAGTAGGATGCATTTGAGTCTAGGTGTGAGAAGGGTGGTCGAGACTTCTAGAGAGAGGGGGACTTTTCTGAGGTTGTTAGGGACTGAGCCTCTGTTGCTTAGTGTTGGGGGCCTAAGGGGATTTGTGAGAATTGTGGGTTAATGGGAGGTGTGTGATGGTTGTGTATTTTACGGGACCTGGGCCAAAAGAGCGAAGGAGGAAGCATAAGTCGCGGTCCGACAGGGAGTTGAGGGCGCGATGGGGGCGGTGGGTGTTATTGCGAGCGGGGATAGTGGGCCAGCGCAGGGAGAGTTGGATGCGTGGGTATGCGGGGGGGGTGTTTTTTGGGTAGTGGAATAGTGGGGGGTTGACTGGGGTGTGAATGGAAAAGTTCTTTGATGGTGTAGAGATCTTCTTTGACTTGTAGGAGATCTTCTTTGACTTGTTGGAGGGTGGATAAAATCATGTCCAGAGATGTATTGGGGGTGATGTTGGTGATGAGAGTCGTGGGCGAGTGGTTGAGTAGTGAGCTGGAAAGCGAGCTGGGTACCGAAGGGGGGGATATGCTAGCATTAGTGGAGGGTTCTGCAATAATATTGGGTGGGATGGCATTCGATGTGTGAGAGAATTTGTGAGAGAATTTGTGGGCGAGTGTGGGTGAGGTAGGGGGAGGGTGGGAGGCATAGGTAGAGATGTCAGTGGGAGGTGGCGCCGGTGAGTTGAGGAGTGAGTGAAGGCTGGAGACAATGGGAGTGGCAGGAAGATAGTGGGGGCTGAAAATGGGAGGGGAGAGAGGGGGGGTGTTAAGGTAAGGGAAGTGGTATGTTCTGTGGGTCTAGTTGGGAGGGTGGGGAAATGGGGAGTGAGAGTGGGGGGGGGGCTAGAGTGGGAGAATGATCTACCGCGGAGAGGGTGGAAGGGGGGGGGGGGGGAGATAAGCTCCGGATGGTGGTGTGTTCAGCGGGTCTCGTGGGAGGTGTAAGGTGGGGGGAAGGGAGGGTGGGGGTATGGAGGATGTATGAGGGAGAGTGTTCTCTGCCAATAGATGCGGGGTGAGGAGATGTAAGGTTGGGTGTGTGACTGACTATAGCGCTGGGAGGATGGGAGAGGTGGGTGTCAATCAGGTGTTGAAATGATGGAGATAGGGGATTGGAGTTGGAGGGTGTTGTGTAACTTGATGTGTTCGGAGTGGAGGTCCGCCGTTTGGCGATGTGTTCTAAGAATGTAGGGAACAGGTTGTCGAGTCGGTCGAGGTTCCTATCAGTGGCTTGGAATAGTATGGTCCCGTTGTTGTAGATGGTGATGGTGGCTTTGCCTGGGAAAACTTGGGATTGCGTGATAGACAGCGTTATGTGATGAGTGGATTTGCTGGAGGTGGAGCTAGTGAGAGTGGAGAGGAGCGCTTTCCTCCACTGTGCTCTACACAGTGTATAGAAGATGATATCGGTGCTTGTGGCTCCATTTGTCAGTGAGAAGTAGGTGTCCACAAACGGGGTTTCAGGGTGAGCCTTCAGGAAGTTGTGTTTGTAGCGTTTGGCGTTTTTTTTGGAGAGCTCGGGTGGGTAGTTTATTTTGTATGTGTGTTCGCCCATGCGTTCCATAGTGGAAGAAGCGTAGGTAGAGGAGGGGGGGTGAACGTGGGTGGGTGTGTGAAATTACAGGGCTGTAAACCCACGTGGACTTACGAATGGGCAGTTGATAGGGATGACTAGTCTAAGGTGGTCACCCCAATGAAGGACTAGTCAAAGATGGCCGCCAGAATAGCATAAATGTAGACTAGTAGTCCTTTCTCTGTTTTTGGTGTGACTTAGAGAGATAGTTTCCCTTTCTGCTTAGGGGCAGGTCGCGTTAGTCCATCTTCTGTGTTGTTAGGTGGGGAGGAGAGAGCTTAGCTTCCCTGCTGCTTGGAGGCGAGGAGAGAGTCTTATCACTGTTTTGTTGACCTGTGACCACGTTGGTATGTAGTCTCATGGTCATCTGGTGGGCAGTGGGGCGATTTATGGCTCCGGTATATGGCCCCAGCCATCTTAGGAATGGAGAGTGAAAGGAGTGAAAAGCCCGCCATGTCGCGAGGATAGTTTGAAGGCAGATAACTTTATAGGATTCAGGGCAGGGAATGTAAAACCAGCATGTTCAGGATAAAAATTAATTAAAAGACTGTGTACAAGTACCTTCAGGCCATCACAGTTGTTTGGCTGCACTGAGGCTGTTCAGATCTGATGCAAAAAGTATGTTTGTGCAGTTGAGGGTTGAGTAGAAATAAGCACTCCATTAGTGGATACTAGCCGATGTTCGAGCTATCAGTATTCATTTAGTTAGTTCATCGCATTTCCTGGGCATTTTCTGGGGGGGGGGGGGGGGGGCAGGGCTATTAGGCGCCTTCTCACCGAGTGCGAGGCTTCGTGTGGGTCCGCCGACCCACCGTCCAGATCTCTCACCAGCACCGCCGTCGAACCGCCGCTGAGCAGCCGCCCCGCTGCCCCACACGTCCACCGCTCCCGCTGTGCAGTCGGCTGGAGGGGAGAGAGGTCAGATGCACCCCCGCCACGAGCCGTGCGGACCGGAGCCGGATGCTCCAGTGCAGGGACCAGACCTCCGGCGCCTCCGCAGCACCCACCGTCCACCTCACCTTCTCTCCGCACTGCTGCGTCCCCCGTGAGCCACAGACTACACCGCAGTGAGCCGCAGCCCCGGCCACAGCGCATCGACCACAGCGCCTCCTCAATGCCCGTCAGTGATTGCAGCCTCGGCAGGCAGTCCCGGAGGTCTTCAGGCCGTCGCAAGGGGGAGCCGAAGGGGATCCAGTGACCGGTCCGCTGATCGCTAGTGACTGGCGATCCCAGCGGACAGCCACGGCAGACAACCACAGCAGCGTCGGGGCCCCAGACCGCAGCGCCTCTCTGGCTCCCGCTGCCTCCCAGTCACCAGCCGCCACAAGCCTCCTCGGCGGCCCCAGTGGCTCAACCCCGATGTCTCGTCTTCTGCCGATGCTCCGGTGACAGTCGCAGAGGTCCCAGCCGCCGGCGCCACAGGTAAGGTGATCGATGTTGCTGTGCACTCCAGTTACTTTTGAGGCCAATCCAGTTACTCGATTTAATACGCCAGTTACTCGTAGTTGTTTTCGTGCAAGGAGATGGGTGCTTTTGGGGATAAATCCAAAAGAGGGATCCCGAGCACTGGGAGCTCCGGACAAGGGCTCCTACCGGGCGGCCATCTTGTTGCCTTTTTGAATTCCTTTGCTTTGCCTTCCGAATTGTTGTCTTATACAGCTCTTATATCAGACCATCTCATCCTCACTCTAGCTAACTCTCCACTTTCCTTCTTGTCTTCTACAAGACTGCACAAAGTACTTTCTGTGAGCAGAGTCCAGTAGAAGGATGCGCTTGCTCAAGGACACCTTATGCAAGTAAGTAAGCCTTATACTGGAAATTTACGAGTAGATCACACCTATGTCTCAAGCAAAATACACCAACTCATAAGGAATGCTTTGTAAATTAGGCCTTGTGACGGCTATAGCACGATGTGCAACATACATGTATTCATACATTATGGAAGGATGAAGCCATTGGCTGCGCCAGTGCTTGTTTTCAGAGCTGCAGTGATGTCACTGCTGGAGTTTCCACCCTGGTACACAGGTGTGGCTCTGAAACTGCTCCTCTGAAAATTCCACATTACAGCTAGGGAGAGGTATGTTATTACCTTCAAAGTGTCTCAAGACAGGCAACTCTCTTCCAGATTTGAAAACGAGAACAAGCTATACTTCCGGAAAGACTTGCAAAGCCTCTTTTCGGAATCCTAATGTCTAATTTTGCTTTTCATCTCGTCTTGTCTCGCCTATATCAAGTGCACAGCCCTGTCTGCATGTGTCCTGTTTTAGGCGAAGCACTCCATTGCCCTGCGGCATGTCCATGCTATAGAAATACCTTTATTAACTGAATAAATAAATAAATAAATAAATATTCAGGAAAGGCCGTGTTCAGAGCACCGTATTTCACAATGCATTACTTTGGAACGCCCATAATATACTTGCACGCAGGAACACCCTCACCTTAACGTTTTAATTTATTTTAGTCTTGTATAACAAAGAATAAGGAAGAAACCACGTTTCAAATAAACAACACATGCCTCTCGCCTATCTCTCCTTTGAAGCTGGGAACAACTCGTGAACATTTGGAAAGACATTGCAATATATACTTTTAGAAAACAATGGACTACACATGCTGCATCTGTCACACCGCGCCCGCTTTGAAAACAAACCTTTTCATTTTAGCCAGCACCCATTCTGCGCTTTCAACCTTCAAATATGGAAGACACATACATATTTCATCCTTCTGAGGTCGATAACATGAGCCCCGTTGCATTGACACACACTGCTCTCACACACAGAAGTTACTGTCACACACACACAATGCTCTCATACACACAGGCTGCTCACACACACAGGCAATGATCACACACACACAGGCACTGCTCGCACACACAGGCACTGCTCACACACACACAGGCACTGCTCACACACACACAGGCACTGCTCGCACACACAGACGCTCACACACACACAGGCACTGCTCACACACACACACACACAGGCACTGCTCACACACACAGGCACTGCTCACACACACACAGGCACTGCTCACACACACACAGGCACTGCTCACACACACACAGGCACTGCTCACACACACACAGGCACTGCTCGCACACACAGGCACTGCTCGCACACACAGGCACTGCTCGCACACACACAGACACTGCTCGCACACACACAGACACTGCTCACACACACAGACACTGCTCCCACACACACCGGCACTTCACACACACACACACAGGCACTGGTCACACACACAGGCACTGCTCACACACACACAGGCACTGCTCACACACACACAGGCACTGCTCACACACACACAGGCACTGCTCACACACACACAGGCACTGCTCACACACACACAGGCACTGCTCACACACACACACAGGCACTGCTCACACACACACACAGGCACTGCTCACACACACACACAGGCACTGCTCACACACACACAG
The DNA here is from genome assembly GCF_964261635.1 of Lissotriton helveticus. Lineage (NCBI taxonomy): Eukaryota > Metazoa > Chordata > Amphibia > Caudata > Salamandridae > Lissotriton > Lissotriton helveticus. Next base: position 1,182,658,616 of record NC_136068.1, on the reverse strand, counting down.
GCACTGCTCACACACACACAGGCACTGCTCACACACACAGGCACTGCTCACACACACAGGCACTGCTCACACACACAGGCACTGCTCACACACACCCCTGTGTCTCGAAAAAAAAATGTCAGTTTACCCGGCACGCATTCTGCGCTTTCAAACTTAAAATATGCCACGCCCATTCCCTTTTCATCCTTTTGATGTCGATAACATGAGCCCCGTTGCATTGACACACACTGCTCACACACACACAATGTTCTCATACACACAGGCTGCTCACACACACAGGCAATGCGCACACACCGGCACTGTTCACACACACAGGCACTGCATACACACACACAGGCACTGCATACACACACAGGCACTGCATACACACACCGGCACTACGCACACACACAGGCACTGCTCACACACACAGGCACTGCTCACACTCACCCCTGTGTCTCAAACAGATATCAACATTTTGACCAGCACGCATTCTGCGCTTTCAAACTTAAAATATGCCAGACGCATTCCCTTTTCATCCTTCTAAGGTCGATAGCATGCGCCCCGTTGCATTGGCACACACTGCTCTCACACACACAAGTTACTTTCTCACACATATGCTGCTCTCATACACACAGGCTGCTCACACACACAGGCACCGCGCCCACTTTGAAAACAAACCTTTTCATGCTAGCCAGCATGGAAGACACAATCACTTTTGATCCTTCTGAGGTCGATAACATGAGCTCCGTTGCATTGACACACACTGCTCTCACACACAAGTTACTGTCACACACACACAATGCTCTCATACACACAGGCTGCTCACACACACGGGCAATGATCACACACAGGCACTGCTCGCACACACAGGCACTGCTCGCACACACAGGCACTGCTCGCACACACAGGCACTGCTCGCACACACAGGCACTGCTCGCACACACAGGCACTGCTCGCACACACAGGCACTGCTCGCACACACAGGCACTGCTCACACACACAGGCACTGCTCACACACACAGGCACTGCTCACACGCACCCCTGTGTCTCAAGCAAAAAATGTCAGTTTACCCAGCACGCTTTCTGCGCTTTCAAACTTAAAATATGCCACGCCCATTCCTTTTTCATCCTTCTAAGGTCGATAGCATGAGCCCCGTTGCATTGACACACACTGCTCTCACACACACAAGTTACTTTCACACACACACGCTGCTCATACACACAGGCTGCTCACACACACAGGCAATGCGCACACACAGGCACTGCTCACTTAATGTTTGTGGCCAGCACAATATACGCAAAATAATTACATTGCTTTTTGGACACTTTGCTTACTGTTTGTGGACAACTGTATAAGCTCAACAAAAAAAAACACGTCGATTTTCACCCCAAATCAACCCCAATCCAACCCACACCCCAAATCCACAAAAAAACCACCCCACACCCCAGAAACATCCCAAATCCACCCCCCACTCAAAATCAACCCCACATCCACCCCCCACTCAAAATCAACCCCACATCCACCCCACACCCCAAATGCACCCCACACCCCAAAGCCACCACAAATCCACCCCAAATCCCCCCACACCACAACACCCCCCACACCCCAACTCCCCCCCCACACCCCAAGTCCCTCCACAACCACCCCACACCCCAACACCCTCCCACACCCCAACTCTCCCACACCCCAACTCTCCCACACCCCAACTCTCCCACACCCCCAATAACACACTCTCCCACTGTCTAAATCACTCAGAATCTCTAAATTACTCTCCCACTCACTCTCAACACAACACATATTACATTACAAATACTATACGTGGCACATTTCCAAACATTAAAACAGTTACCATTATATTTAACAATAAAATTAATACACCATTTTCCAAAACCAACACATACCCAATACAATTCAGCATTTGCAATGCCAATAGCTCCCACTTTCCTAATGCGAGACCTATTGCATTGCAAATGCTTGTTATACACGGTGTCTGTTCAGTGGCCACATATTTGGGGGTTAGGATAACTGCACAAATGGACAGAATGTTTTCATTAAACTATGAAGCCTTGTTGAAGGAGACGGCTAAATCTTTTTAAAAAATTGCACAAATTGCCAGTCGGTATTATCGGTAGAATTAATATTATAAAAATGAAGATTCTGCCTAAATTTCTTTGTCTTTTTCGGTCTATTCCGTTACGTGTCCCGAATTTATTTTTTAAGCAATTAGACGGAACGCTAAGCAGTTTTATATGGGGATATAAGAACGCGAGGCGAGCGATAGATCGGTTGAAACGTCCCTTCAGTCAAGGGGGTCTGGAGTTTCCAGACTTTAAAAACATACTTCTAGTCTGCCTATTTCATTCGTTTCCGTAGTTTTGTTAAGTCTGCCAGTACTCTCTTTGGTCATGAGTTTATGTTAGCGGCCGAGACTAAGATGTTCCCTGTACAGAACCAATGACCCAAACTACTTCAAAAGGGTTACATTTAAGACGGTACGGGATAGTATATAAACATGGCGTGCTATTATGCTTAGTAAGAACATCTCTTACTATCATGATAAATTTCCACTATGGCATAATCCAGGACTGACAGATATATTTCAAGATGCCATGGGTAGTAAATGGGCAAGCTGTGGAGTGAAAAGCTTGGGGGATTTGTATGATTACAACAGCTTTGTTTCATTCGAGAGACTGCAGATCAAGAATAAATTGCCCAATTTTATGCTGTTTAAATACTATCAGATTCAGGATAATTTTCTAAGAGACATACATTTGGTAAACATAACCGATTCGAAGATATGGGATTTCCTGTATGCAGTAGAACCGAAAAAACTGATTAGTAGGATGTACAAATGGTTAAGCAGCCACAGAATAGATGACTGCGGCAGATTAGCAGATCGATGGAGCAAGATGCTGGGGGCGCCAGTAGTGGCTAGTACCATACCACAAGCTCTTAGAACAATAGATAAGGCTGTTCATTCTACCAACTTCCGACTGCAAAAACATTGTAGGTTGTGTCTCTTATATTATACTCCTGTAATAAATGAGCCACTCTTGTGATTTTGGCACCCTATAGTGACCCTCGCCACCACCATTTTAATTGACTTTAGTGTGTTCCTTAATGTAGGATGGTCCTGCATTTGCCTGCTTCTCATCTGTTCTGCAATCTTGCTTTCTTTCAGTGGGAGCTGTTACGGAGTGGAACAGTCTTGCCAATAGGAGAGCGTGTGGGATGTGTATTTGAAGGTGTGCAGTTGTGCAGGAATGTGTATTGTATTGTGCATTGGTGAGAATTATGAGTTCTTACTATTGGCTTTGACCATTCTGTTTTCTGACTTTACCTTGCTTTATGGCAGTGCTGACTATTGCCTTTGACATGCTCTCATGTCATCTTGCTTTTCCAATTTCATCTTGCTTTGGGCCTTTGTGTGCATGGGTTAACTAACTCAATTTGTGCCTGCACGAAGCTGCAGAGCTTAATAGGCATGTTTTGCTTTCCTCCTGTTTTTCACACTTTTCTGACTGGAGAAAACCGGTTCTTATCAGAGGAATGTACATGGTCCATCTCGAAGCCATAGCAAAGGCCTGATCAACCAATGCCGTGGCCTTGAAGCAGACTGGTACGGGCTCTCATGAGAACGAGGGGGCGAGGCTTGCTAGAAGCTTCGTTATGTTTTGATTTGTATTAAAAGGGGGAGCCTCCACTTGTCCGGTGGAAGTTTGGGAGTTTGGATTCCGAGAGGGCAGACGTGTCTATCTCGGATTGAACCCTGATTGCAGAGCTCTGATCCCCGGCTGTGTTAAGACTTTCCCCGAGCAGAAGTGGGCAGTGTATGCATCAGGTGATGTATTGAGTTTTGTGGTTATTCCCATTGTGGAAAAGTAAATTTTGTCATGTTCTGTGTCCCTACGTGTCATCCATCATATGTTATGTGTGCATGACCAATATGCATATGTTATTCCCCATGTCCGATTCAAGACGCAATTATAGTTGTGTCCACCTCTGATATGCCATTTCCAGTCCTCGTGAATACTACGAATATCAGGCCTATGTAAAGCTACGTTGCCACGTTTCTCAGTGTGCACGTTATTCCATTATAAAGTCCCCGTTTCTAGGCCTCAAAAGGGCCCGGACATCAGATTCAGCTCCTGTCTCCTGAAGCCCTCGCTAAGGAGCGATCCAGCCCCCACCTGTACCCTCGACCTTTCACTTACTTCCTGTCTCGCAGTGCCCGGTACAGCCTGGCTCTGCCTCTGAGTCTGCCAAGACTATGTTATGATTCCAGCTATCAGTTTAGTCCTCCTTCTCTGCATTCCTAAGCTACTGAACTGCATCAATAGTTTCCGTCATTGTCTAGCCTATGCGGCTCCATGTTAAGAGAAATACTGTATTTAATGGTCATTTAATATTCTTCATCACGCACTACATGTAGAATAAATGCATGCTCTAGTCTTAGAGTCAGTTAGCTTTTCCCCTCATGACTTCTAGTTTATATCAACATGTTCCCTAAACATCAGATACTAGATAGGGTTTAGGTACATGTCGCTCCGACCCTCCAGACTTTAGTCTCTGCTCCTAGCACAGAGTTCATAGCCCCCAGCTTCTCCTAGTAACACGTCATTGCCAGTTTGCGCGCACTACCAGGTTAGAGGTCCCGGCTCCTTAGGTAGCCCCCTCCAATGTTTCCGCCCATTTATGACATATTCTGTTACGTTTACATCACATGTCTGAGTTACGCCTTCTTTATCCCTTATCTTTCGCGACTGCTACGCGTCACACCTTCTGCTCCACCCACTGCTACGCCTACTGCAATGTAATGCTATGTGTTTTCGTTATGTATATATGCTCATGTATTGTTATTAAAAGTCAGCGCGCTCATCCCAGATCGAGCCCCAGCAGCTGCTGGGCCCTGTCATCCTATTCCTATGCAGGTTGTCCTGTTCCTGTCCTTATGCTGTATTAAACCTGCAAAACTCCTACTACCTCGAATCTTGACTCTTATTTATTGAGCTATCTGTTATTCATTCATTCATTCAAAAATAGATCCGGTATTATTTATTTATATACCACATAATGGCGCCCGAACAGGGACTTGCCCTTTCCCCACGCGTCGGTGAAGCCACGCCGACCCCCTGACCCTCTGCAGTCGTGACGGAACTCTTCTGCGCAGTGGCAGATATTTCTGCTCAAGTATCCCTCAGGCCCACGGAGAAGACGGAGGAGGCGGTCCAGCATCCAAACGAGACGGTGGAGGAACGCGGCGAGTCCCGACCAGAGCCCAAGCCAAGAGTCCAAGGTCCGAGGTATCCGGAGGTCCACCTGTAACTGAAGTCCGAAGTTCGTCGTCCGTCGTCGTAGCAGTGCAGTCCAGTCTGAGGCCTTCCGTTCTTGCTGCCCGGTGAGTACCGTTACTGGGGTGGTATCTAGACAGGGTCAATTTAATTGACTCTGGTCTGTGGGTTGGTGGTACACAGTCCCACAAACGAAGTGTCCACTTCGGTGGATGCGGGTCCTGACGTGTCTCATTAAGAGACCGGTAAGTTTCGTACTGTTTCAGCAGTGCATCTAGTTCCTGTTCTAGTCAGTTCTGTTCTCGAGAAAATTCATGTATTCTGTGTTCCGTATTCCAGGTAGTATTCTGTTCGAACTGTTATTTTAAATGTTTTTCATGTATTTCAATGTCGTGGTATGAATGGGGTATAAGTATCGTGTTTATTGTGTATTGTATTGTGTCTAGATTACAGTTCAGTCATGCCCATATTTTCCAAGTTACGTCAGTTGAAAACTAGAAAGGGTCTGCTGGAAGCAGCAGTTCCCGTCCCGCCTAGGGACAGTCCAGGTCACTTTATGTATCAGAAACATGGCATAAGTGCCATATTGTATCTAGATTTATGGGTAGAGTATACCAAACAGTTAGAAGAAAAATATAGATGGCCCGTATCAGGTACGTGGGATGCCGAGTGCATCATGAGAGTAGAGGAGGCATTATGGAAAAAGAAAGCCAGACAATCACAGAAAGACGCCATCGAGCTATGGCGCAAAGAAGCTCATAAAAGAACCGAAAAAGAAATCAGAAAGTCAGAACTAAGTAGAGAATCCCAAGAACGAGCCCAAGAAAGAGAATTAATCGAGATAGGTGAACGAGTCAAAGCTGAACAATCAGACAGACAGAGGAATGCCCTCATTAAGGGTATGTATCCTCTTCTTGCCGAGGGCTTGCCAAAAGCGACCCTGGAGGCATCCAGTAATTTTCCGCCACCATTAGTTCCGACCAAGCTACGTCACAAACCGACCGCAGCTGATATTTTTATTTCGTCCTATCTGGACGACACAGTCCCAGAATATGCAAATCCTGTCCGCACTCCGCCCGTCCCTGTAAACCAGGTAATTCCTGCTCCCCCAGATACCGGGGTGCCCTTAACAGCTCCCCCGGGTCAGCCCGCCATACAAGTCCAGCCCACGTTACAATTACCCACTCTGCCAGGACGAAAAGCATCAGTTGATGATTCTAGTTTAGGGGCCGCAGGAGGAGGTCTTCCTCAAACCCCGCCGCCATACAAGCGTTTATCAGCACTCGAATTACATGCTCAAGCATCACAGCGTACTCCTAAAAGTATTAAGTCCGTTGCAGAGATCAGGCAAACCCTTGGCGAATGTGTCTATGACCCAGTTCCAGGCGAGTTTAATATGGTTTTATATTCCGTACGCGTAAGGAGAGTGACCGAGTATCTAGTCACCCTGCCGAATATGAAAGAAGATCTAGACAGGATATATCGTTTCATCCGTACAGGGGATGACCCACAAAGTATTAGTGATGCCATGTCTCAAAGGAAAGCCGAGATTCAGCGTATGATATTAAAGTTCTTAATTAACTGTCTAATAAGAGAACAGGATTACCCGTCTAAAGACCCGGAAGAAATGAAAACTCTAACAAAGTGGAGTGATAATATAGCCGAAGGAAAGCACAATACCATTGGTGCCATGGAAAGTATGTACAAGAAAATTCGTAGAGAGATAATAAAGATACACGAACAGCGTAAAGCAGCACAAGTAAGCGAGAAAGAAAGTACCTCTGATCCTGAAGAGGAAGACGATGAGAATACCGCCAGAATAGCGTATGTAGGAAAACCTAGATTTCCAGATCGCCATTTACGTCTAGAACACAAGCCAACTTTCCATCATTCAGCACCAGAACAAGGTTCCCTAGAACAAGTGTTCCAAGCTACCGATCACATTCTGAAATCACGAATCGGTTACAGTGAGTTAAGTACCATGCATGAACAGGAACTAGTCCGATCAGCAGTCAGATGGATTACTGATTCTACCACTTTTCCAGACGAAATAGTGGCACAAATGTTTCTGAAAATGCCCCCAGCCGAGCAGCGACTGGTGGGTATGTATATGATTCAGTACCTCATTACTCTGTATGAGGGTCAACATTCTGATCCAGGCCCGTTACATGATATCCTGAACGAGTTACTCCAGTACAAATGGAGAGGTCTAGGTACCGATTTAATTAGTGTCATTTTAGAACAGCGTCATAAATATAGAACATTCTTGAACCCGCATTTTGTTCATGTCTCACCCCCAGAAAGTAAATCATTCTACATAGACAGACAGAATCCGTTACGAGAAGTCCACCCAGTCAGAGGAGCGGGTGGCGAAATGCAGCGAGTGTTTGTATACACTCCAATCACAAAGATGGAACTCCTCGAAATGAAGAAATTAATTCCCTGTCATGATAAAGATCCAGCAGGGTACCATAGAGAATTAAAAGACATGCTCCGTATGGGAGAATACACATACCCAGATATCATTAAAATGTTAAAGGTCCTGTTGCCCGCAGGGGTGTATGAAAAGCTCAAAGAGAAAGAATGGGAGGTGGGAGAGAAAAAGATAGATTGGGCAGTCCTAGAAGCAGAAGATAAGATACGTGTACCAGGTACTGGTCTCGGAGATAAATGTAAAGAATTACCAGAATTATTGATTCAAGTTTTACCCAGATTATTAACAACGAAAAAGGAAGACTGGGATGCAATCTCAGCCTGTAAACAGAAACAAGATGAAGATATTAGTGATTTTTATTCTAGGTTTGAAAAGTGCTTTAGTATCAACAGTGGTCTCAAGACAAGTAGTGAGTCGTACCCTCACCTTTTCGTTACTAAATTAGTCGAGAATTCAAGTCCACCAATTAAAAAACGAGTTCTGAAAGTCGAAAGTACCTGGCAAGCTAATACCCCGTCCCAGATGCTCCAGATGCTCCAGTATCACCAGAATAGAATCAGGGAAGAACAGGAACACGAGAGAAAACGTATGAAAGACACGAAAATGAAAGTGCTAGTTGCACAATCTGTTCCTCAAGACAGTCAGAAGAGGGGTCCGAATCAAGCCAGTCATCCTGCAGCACCCGTTAAAGGGAACTGCAATTATTGTAAACAGCCAGGTCATTTCATAAACGAGTGTACAGTTCTGAAACATAACATAGCTACTGGAAAGACTAAAGAAAGACCACGTCCACCTAGACAAGAACAGGTTTCACAGATTCCTCAGTCACAGAATGCACCACAGACAGTTACAGCACCGCAGCCTATTGCTGCAACGCAGCATGTTACATCACAGATGTACCAGTATGCACAGTCTGAGTATCCAGAGTACCAGCCATATTCATGAAACAGCCTAGAGAGGGAGGTAGGCTTGCCTCTCATCGAGATACCTGTAGATCAAGAGGGTCCCTATGTTCACAGTCAAATATTAGGGAAAGACAGAAAGTTTTTGATTGATACAGGGGCAAGTAGGACCACAATTAGTCATGCCGAAGTTCCAGGGGCTCCGCTCTCAGGCTCAAGAAATGTTTCCCTTGGATTTTCAGGAAAACCTATCGTAAATGAGATTTCAAAGCCAGTCACTCTAGAAGTAGGTCCATTGTCCCGCACTACTGATCTGTTACTTACTAAGTCATGTCCGGAAAACCTATTAGGCATTAAAACACTGAAAGAGTTAGGTGCAGTTATATGTTGTTCCCCTGAGGGAATACGATTGTTCCTACGTGACTTTAAGGGTCACTATGTATTACGAGATTTTGATCCCAGACTGTCTAAAGTTCCGCAGCATTTATGGGCGCAAGGTCCAACTGATGTAGGTTACATGCAAATCACACCCCATCGTGTGACTCTCAAGCCAGGTGTAGTGTTACCCCGAATCAGACAGTATAGATTGCCACCTGAGGCTGTAGCAGCCTTATCCAAAATTATAGACGAGCTCATGGCTCAAGGAGTAGTTGTAGAAACTGACTCCAATGTATGTAACTCTCCGATCATTCCAGTCATGAAACGTACTGATCCAAATGCACCCCCAGTATATCGATTAGTGATTGATTTACGAGAACTTAACAAATGTATTATTCCTCAGTACCCAGTTGTCCCAGATATCTCTTCCCTATTGACAGCCATTGATTCCGAAGCCATGTTCTTTACTGTAATCGATCTTAAGAATGCATTTTTTAGTGTTCCAATTCATCCAGACAGCCAGTTTCTTTTCGGATTTTGTTTAAATGGAAGGAGCTATATGTTTACACGAGCTCCTCAAGGTTTCACAGAAAGCCCTAGTATTTACAGCCAAGCACTTAAGAGACAACTTGACAACATTCATATGCCAACTGACACTGCCCTGCTCCAGTATGTCGATGATCTACTGATCACAGCCCGTTCTGAACGTGACTGCGAGCGAGCGTCACTGACGGTTCTGTATTTCCTAGCCGAGATGGGGCACAAGGTGTCCCATTCGAAGCTTCAATTCTGTGTCCAGCAAGTGGTCTACTTAGGACACTTACTGTCCAAGTGGGGTAGGCAGTTGACACCAGACCGTATCCGGTTGATAGCGAGTCTTCCTCAGCCCAGAACCCAGAAGGAGGTGCGTGCTTTTATTGGCCTTACTTCTTATTGTAGACAATGGATTCCACAGTATGCATTTCTAGCCAAGCCACTGATACAGTTAACGACACAGGAGGCAGCCGCAATGACTGTCCTCCCTTGGACATCTGAACATACACTTAGTTTCAACGAGTTAAAGAAAGCTTTATGTCAAGCTCCAGTCCTAGCTACACCGAACTACAGTAAGCCTTTTACACTCTTCGTCACTGAACGCGAAGGTACAGCATTATCTGTTCTTACACAAGATCAAGCAGGACAATACAAGCCGTGTGCTTACTTTTCTAGCACATTAGATCCGGTCGCCCAGGCTCTGCCTACGTGCCTCAAGTCAGTTGCAGCCACAGCACTAGCTATCAGACAAAGTGATTCCATAGTCTTAGGACACTCCTTGACAGTACAAGTCCCACACTCCGTGGAAGTTCTTTTAAATCGAACACAAACACAGCACTTGACAATTGCACGTTTAACAGGTTATGAATTGACATTGTTTCAGCCACACATAGAAATCAGACGCTGCAACGTTCTGAACCCTGCTACACTGTTACCATCAGTTAGTTCAAATCTTGCCGCACACGACTGTGTGGAAGTAGTCAACATTACGACAAAACCAAGACAAGACCTGACAGACATTCCGTTACCAGATCCCGACCTGACACTTTATGTGGATGGGTCATGTATGAGAACTAGTACAGGAGATTTAGTTGCCGCGTATGCAGTGACTACTGACACCGAAGTTATTGAAACGCACCGTATTGATACTCTGTCCGCTCAAGCAGCAGAGCTGGTTGCTCTGACACAAGCCTGTATACACGCCAAGAACCTGAAAGTTAATGCTTACACAGATTCACGCTACGCATTCGGAGTCGTACACGACTTCGGAGTGCTCTGGCAGGAGAGAGGTTTCATGACTTCTCATGGAACCAAGATTCAGCATGGTCTCCTTATTCAGGCTCTGTTAGATGCCATACATTTACCGACCTCCATTGCTATTATGAAATGCAAAGCACATACGAAAGTCACTGACATTATTTCTCAAGGTAATGATCTAGCAGATCGCACAGCCAAGCTTACAGCACAGACTCTAGACATTCAAGTTAATCCGACACAGACACAAACCCTAGATCCGACTACATGTATGACAGTTAAGGACCCCACCCAGGATGTCATAGATATCCAGTTACATGCTACTCCCGATGAAATGAAGAAATGGTCCGAACAAGGAGGGGTCCAGACAGATCAAGGATGGGTGACGAAGGGAAGAACCGCATGGTTTCTCCCCGACTCTATGGTTCAAGTCATTATTAATACCGCACATAGTCCAGCACACTTAGGAGAAAAAGCAATGTTAGACAGTATCCAGAACATTTGGTTCAACAAGCATTTACGAGCTGCAGCCAAGCAGAAAGTCCGTACCTGTATGATATGTTGTCAGTTTAATCCAGGTAAAAGTGTCCCGGTGGAACAAGGGGGATTCCAGCCTCCTGACCACCCTTTTGAAGTCCTCCAGATGGATTATATTCAGATGGAGCGATGTCGAGGTTTCAAGTATGTCCTTGTAGTTGTATGCGCTTTGTCCAGATGGACAGAAGCATATCCAGTCCCAGATTACACAGCCGCGACCACTGCCAAGCAGTTGGTTCGTGAGTTTTTCCCTCGATATGGACTCCCTAGAGTCGTATATTCTGATAACGGTCAGCCATTCTCATCCGAGTTGATGAAGCACGTTTCCCTGTTGTTAGGGTACCAGTGGAAGTTTCATTGTGTACGCCATCCTGAAGCAGCTGGTCTAGTCGAGAGACATAATCAGACTCTGAAAATCCGAATCGCCAAAATATGTAAAGATAAGGGTGTGGACTGGCTAGTAGCTCTGCCAGTTGCTTTGTTTTATATGCGCATGGTCGCACATTCCAGATCAGGTCTGTCCCCGTATGAGGTCGTATTCGGCCGCCCCCCTAACATGTGGGGTACTCCTAGACCCCGAAGTATTACTGATGTTTCATGTAATATGCTGACAGATTACCTAGCTTCCTTGATGTCTGCCCTCAACTCATGTCGTTCACAGGTTGCCGCCGCATTTCCAGACAATACCGAGGTGGCCCCGCATGAAATCGTTCCAGGTTCGATGGTGCTCGTCCGCAACTTTGACAGATCAAGTCCGCTGGAGCCTCGTTGGAAAGAGCCCCGTCAGGTCCTCCTCACCACCCGTACAGCTGTGAAATTGGAAGGACGCCGCGGCTGGGTGCACCTTTCGCACGTCAAGAAATTCTACGGATTAAAGCCGGTCTCCAAGAACATTTCCCAGGATATCAAGACTTGTCAAAACATTGTTCCTAAGGACTGTCCCGCAAATGACATTGATACAACCCCTCCCTTGGTAGAGAAAACTCCGCAGCAGGAGTATAAGCAAAAACTCCGGTCTAGTAGAATAAGTCAGTCAGTTTGATTGTATAAGTCCTCCCCTAGGTGAAACGGTTAGACTGTTTCTGACATGTATAAAATAGACCCCCATAGTGAGAGAGTCAGTCAAAACTCAATTCGATGTATCGTTTTTCTGAGTTTCATATTATTTCTCAGCATTTTGATTTCCTGCACTAGTTACGCATTTTTCCTGTGTTTTCCAGTTCCTCATGTAAATAAGCATTCTAACGTTACAGTAGAGCACACGTTTAGTGATCTGCCTCCTCACGAATATTCATACCGCCTCGCTATGCGTAACAATACATTTATCCGCATGTTACATTATTCACACCAGACCAGCAATGCCACTAATTGTTGGGTGTGTGGTCGACTCCCCCCTTTCCAGACATCGAAGGGAGTTCTGCCACTCTTTCCTTATCCTTTTTCCCATAATGGTTCGTGTGGAGCATGGTCCACGTTAACGTCATCCTCGACAGATATGTCCTTTCTTAACAGCACATGTTTCCCAGACAAGAAAGGTCTCCCCCACAGAACAGGTTTAGATCTAGAAAATGAAGTGTACAATTTAGGTAACTATTCGTCGAATTTTATGGTCCTGAATGTTCAGTCTGATACTACTCCAGACTCACCTGCTATTTCAGTTTTACCAGTCAAGGGCGAATTATGTGTTCGTAATTATGGTTCCGTACATGTAGGACATAGTGATTGTACTACTATTATCAAGTATAGTGACAGTGGGAAATCTATTTTTAAAGCTTCACGTCATTCTTATTTTGTTTGTGATCAAACCGCATATGTTCGTCTGCCCCTCGATTGGGAGGGAACCTGTTACATTGCCTTCCTACTGCCACCTGTTTTTCTAGCCCCACCTGACTACCATAGGAATTCCTACCTAGTACACACTAGACACAAGAGAAACCTCCCGATTGTCGATTATACTGAGACTGCTGCAGAGCAATTCATTGATATTGATAAAGGTGTGTTCCCTTATTTAGGCACAGTTGTAAACAGTAAGCTAATCCGTAGGTTAACAAGAACCCTTGAAGCAGTAGTAGATGAGACTGCCTCCGCTCTAGGTAACTTAACCGAAGAGCAATCCTTTATGAGAATTGTTGTGCTCCAGAATCGTCTCGTCCTTGACGTCATACTGGCCGATAGGGGCGGGGCCTGTAGACTCATCGGATCCAGTTGCTGCGTTTTCATTCCAAATAACGCGCCGTCTGTTTATTCAGCTATAACCAGACTTCACAAAATTGCCCATCTGTTACACCAAGATCCAGGCACCTGGACATGGTCCGGTTGGTTCTGGAATATAATTTCTGCATGGGGATGGAAAGTCCTGTCTTTTCTAGGTATTGCAGTAGCGATCATATTCAGCTACTGCCTCTGTATACAATGTGGCCCTGCGATTTGCGGCATGTGTGCTACCTCTTGTATTCCTAGTCCCAAGCCCCGTTCTAAATCTCGTTCCAAGACAATTCGAGATGAACAAATGGTACTGTATGAAATGATAGATGGTATCATGAATATTGATGTTTCCTAATGGAAACGTAGTGACAAGGAGGGAATGTGGAAAAGTAAATTTTGTCATGTTCTGTGTCCCTACGTGTCATCCATCATATGTTATGTGTGCATGACCAATATGCATATGTTATTCCCCATGTCCGATTCAAGACGCAATTATAGTTGTGTCCACCTCTGATATGCCATTTCCAGTCCTCGTGAATACTACGAATATCAGGCCTATGTAAAGCTACGTTGCCACGTTTCTCAGTGTGCACGTTATTCCATTATAAAGTCCCCGTTTCTAGGCCTCAAAAGGGCCCGGACATCAGATTCAGCTCCTGTCTCCTGAAGCCCTCGCTAAGGAGCGATCCAGCCCCCACCTGTACCCTCGACCTTTCACTTACTTCCTGTCTCGCAGTGCCCGGTACAGCCTGGCTCTGCCTCTGAGTCTGCCAAGACTATGTTATGATTCCAGCTATCAGTTTAGTCCTCCTTCTCTGCATTCCTAAGCTACTGAACTGCATCAATAGTTTCCGTCATTGTCTAGCCTATGCGGCTCCATGTTAAGAGAAATACTGTATTTAATGGTCATTTAATATTCTTCATCACGCACTACATGTAGAATAAATGCATGCTCTAGTCTTAGAGTCAGTTAGCTTTTCCCCTCATGACTTCTAGTTTATATCAACATGTTCCCTAAACATCAGATACTAGATAGGGTTTAGGTACATGTCGCTCCGACCCTCCAGACTTTAGTCTCTGCTCCTAGCACAGAGTTCATAGCCCCCAGCTTCTCCTAGTAACACGTCATTGCCAGTTTGCGCGCACTACCAGGTTAGAGGTCCCGGCTCCTTAGGTAGCCCCCTCCAATGTTTCCGCCCATTTATGACATATTCTGTTACGTTTACATCACATGTCTGAGTTACGCCTTCTTTATCCCTTATCTTTCGCGACTGCTACGCGTCACACCTTCTGCTCCACCCACTGCTACGCCTACTGCAATGTAATGCTATGTGTTTGCGTTATGTATATATGCTCATGTATTGTTATTAAAAGTCAGCGCGCTCATCCCAGATCGAGCCCCAGCAGCTGCTGGGCCCTGTCATCCTATTCCTATGCAGGTTGTCCTGTTCCTGTCCTTATGCTGTATTAAACCTGCAAAACTCCTACTACCTCGAATCTTGACTCTTATTTATTGAGCTATCTGTTATTCATTCATTCATTCAAAAATAGATCCGGTATTATTTATTTATATACCACATGCAGTAGAACCGAAAAAACTGATTAGTAGGATGTACAAATGGTTAAGCAGCCACAGAATAGATGACTGCGGCAGATTAGCAGATCGATGGAGCAAGATGCTGGGGGCGCCAGTAGTGGCTAGTACCATACCACAAGCTCTTAGAACAATAGATAAGGCTGTTCATTCTACCAACTTCCGACTGCAAAAACATTGTAGGTTGTGTCTCTTATATTATACTCCTGTAATAAATGAGCCACTCTTGTGATTTTGGCACCCTATAGTGACCCTCGCCACCACCATTTTAATTGACTTTAGTGTGTTCCTTAATGTAGGATGGTCCTGCATTTGCCTGCTTCTCATCTGTTCTGCAATCTTGCTTTCTTTCAGTGGGAGCTGTTACGGAGTGGAACAGTCTTGCCAATAGGAGAGCGTGTGGGATGTGTATTTGAAGGTGTGCAGTTGTGCAGGAATGTGTATTGTATTGTGCATTGGTGAGAATTATGAGTTCTTACTATTGGCTTTGACCATTCTGTTTTCTGACTTTACCTTGCTTTATGGCAGTGCTGACTATTGCCTTTGACATGCTCTCATGTCATCTTGCTTTTCCAATTTCATCTTGCTTTGGGCCTTTGTGTGCATGGGTTAACTAACTCAATTTGTGCCTGCACGAAGCTGCAGAGCTTAATAGGCATGTTTTGCTTTCCTCCTGTTTTTCACACTTTTCTGACTGGAGAAAACCGGTTCTTATCAGAGGAATGTACATGGTCCATCTCGAAGCCATAGCAAAGGCCTGATCAACCAATGCCGTGGCCTTGAAGCAGACTGGTACGGGCTCTCATGAGAACGAGGGGGCGAGGCTTGCTAGAAGCTTCGTTATGTTTTGATTTGTATTAAAAGGGGGAGCCTCCACTTGTCCGGTGGAAGTTTGGGAGTTTGGATTCCGAGAGGGCAGACGTGTCTATCTCGGATTGAACCCTGATTGCAGAGCTCTGATCCCCGGCTGTGTTAAGACTTTCCCCGAGCAGAAGTGGGCAGTGTATGCATCAGGTGATGTATTGAGTTTTGTGGTTATTCCCATTGTGATGTGAGCCAGTGGCTGTGATCGTTTGAGGTGTTTTTTGTGGCGTGGGAGGTGCACATCCAGAGTGATCCTCTACTCTATATATATATATCTTTCTGATCTCTTGCAGGACGTCCAGTGTATCTTACCTTATATCAGTTATTGCTTGTTTATTAATCAGTATAATTATTGATTCATGCCTTTAGATTATAAGTTTGCTATATATATTTGAATCTAATGCATTTGGCATCTGAGACAGACTTTCTTTAGAGAGTATTATGTAATAAACCCCAGGCCTTATTCTAAAAGTGATAGAGTTTTATTTAACAAAATGCAAAGACTATTTCAAAAGGTGCTGTTTGTTTTGTGTTGAAGTCTTGCTGTGCCAGGTGTGGCAAGACATGCTCAAAAGTGTATATTATTCAAAGGTGCAGTGGTATATTTGCCTCCCAGGTGGGAGTGCAGTGATTGGGTGTGGGTTATTGGTGAGAAGCCACATTCAAAACATTTTTGGCTTAGTCAGCAGGATATGAACATAGATTTAAAGGGGGAAGAAATATGTTTTATAGAAATTAAAAGCAGACTCTCGGATACCAATTGATATATGTATATATTTGGATGGGAGGTAGCCCATATGGTGTGGTAGCCTGTGAGTGAGCTAATTGTGCAGGGTTGAGTGTGAATTGGAGTGTGAGTTTAAGTGTGTTTTGTAAAAAGTGCTTATAAATAATTTGCTACGTTAGGCTGAAAGAGATGGATCCCTTTCAAGTGTTTATTAAGAACTGTACACAAAGTATGTTCAGTTGCAGTATGAATTTGAGACATGAGAGACACTGTTTGTGGAGCCAAAAATACCTCTGCAATGTTAACCTGTCAGAATAAATTATTGCAAAGATAAGTGGGAAACTTGCCAGACTGTGGTAGAAAAAGGATATGGTTTGTATCATGCAAAATAAGTAAAGGAAAAGCAGAGGAAGAGTTAATAGGACAACAGTGCGTTTAAAGGTTGGAGTTGACTGGAACCCTGAAATGTGGTATGTTCTTTGTTTGACATCTTTGGAAAAAGCGCTTGAAATTGTTTTGTTTCTTTGCGAACATGATAAAATAAAAAGGAGCAATTGCTTTCCCAGGCAAATTAATGAACTTGGTCCTTTTCTGAAAATGCCTGGAAAGAGTTTCTTGTTATCCTGGTTGTTCTTAATTTGTAAAATGTAACTAATGTAAAAATATGGTTTGATTAGAAGTACTAGAATGTAAATTATTTTTAAATAGGAAGTGATTCAACATGGAGGTGAGAATTTGTGCTGCACAGACATGCATTTTAAATGTGCACTAGGACAAGTGTAATACAGACATGGTCTGACAGGGGGCAGTTTATAGCTTTGAGATAAGAACAGAAGAAAGGTAGACAGTGGTGTATTAGTGTTGAATAAAATCTTTAGTTTGTGAATTCTGTTTCATTCTGACAAGAGGTGAAAGGGTTAAGAAAAAAGGTGAGGCTGTTTTCCATCTCGGACATGAAATGTGTCCTGGGAGTGGATGGCACGTAAAAATCTGGTGCAGGAGGAGAAATGAAATACACAGTCAGTGATGGTGAAGTGCTTGCGTCTTTGAGTTAGATGTTTGGGAGGCTTGCAGTGAGATCATCCAGTAGCGCTGAGAAGAGGTCAGGCTTTCTGTGAAGACTGAGGAGGAATTCCTACGGGAGGGGCCATCCCAGCTCCTCGCCCCAGCAGACAGAGATAGCTTCTTTCAGATGGATGTTTGGGAGGCTTGCAAATGCGCAGGTTTCCTCCCCCCCCCCATGAGTAGAGTCGCAGAGCAGATAGGAGCAGATGAAAGTTGGCAGGCGTGCATGGCACTTCAGCCTTGGAAGAGATAAGGTGGGGCTGGCAGCAGAGTGAGAACGAAGGCTCTGCTTGTTATTTTTGGCAATAAGCCCAGTAGGTTCCGCAGAAATCTTAGGAAGGTGGTGCTGCGCTTAAGGGGGATTGAGAGACACACAGAGAGCAGCTTCTGATAGTTTGAAAAAAATGAATTAGGAAAGAGGTACAGAGAATAAGAGTTAAAAGGTGTCCTTTTGCCATCTGTGTAACAGATTTGAACATTAGATGAAGAGATGCATTTTTAAAGCAATTTGAAAACAAGTTCGGTTTTTTTTTGAAGAGAGAATTACACATGTACTCAAGCCATTTGTTTTCACCAGTTGGCATGAGTCAGATGTGAAAAAATGTGAGTTTAGAGAACGTGAGGAAAATGAACAGACCAGTTTTTTTTTAATTTGAGTTAATGATCGCTGTTCATAGGTATAAATTAGACATGTTGGTGAATAATGAATTTTGTTTTACAGGGAGGAATATTATCTTAGGAAATTAATGCAGCAATGTTTTTTTTTTAACTCTGCACAAGCAGTTTGTGTAGAATGGTTTTAAAATGTAGTCACTTTAGAAATGTGAGTCTATTTTGTGTGTCAGTTCAAGAGAAATGTGTTCTTTATAATTTTTGTAATGAACAGAGAAAGGAAAAAAGTTTTTTTTCTTTCTAAAGTTACAGTTACCTTTGTGTTATTGCGCATTGACAGATACTGGACAGGGAGTATTACAATAAAATACAATGTGATTTCTCAGGTCCTCATGAAAAGTCCAGGGGTAGAGATTGAGAATATAAGATTCCCCAGAGTGTGCTGATGGAGCAGGACTGAACCTTTGATTTCCTTACAGATGACAAGGCTAAAGTCTTGGAGACATGATTCAGATTCGGTGTGCATACCTAAATAAGAGCACCTAGGAGATAAAAATCATACAAGCAGGTGGGCAGAAAATGAAGGGATTTCCCCTAGATTTAATCAGAATTGTGATTCTTATGTGCCGAATGCACAAACCAGACAAGTCCCATAGAAAGTGAAATGCAGGTTGAGGAAAGTACCGGAGCAGATGAAGTGTCTTGGGTTTCTGCCAATAGATAAAAGGGAGCACGTATCCAGCAGTGAGTGGAGAAATAGTCAGGAAGGAAACTGCCCCAGCCATTCTTGCTGTGCAGAGAACGAGAGTGTTTCACTCTCATATCAAGTATTCAGAGGTTAAAGTGTGGGTAGAATTCTCAGGCAATTCCCAAGAGTTGGAGGAGAGCGATGCAGACAATGGAAATATTTTGCTTTCAGGCAAGACAGAAAAGGTGTGCTTTTGAATTGTCTTTGTTTTGCAAGAAAAGTGATACTTGTTTCTCGTTTCAGATTGTCAAATTGCGGTGCCTTGGTGTGCGTGGCGCCCCATTCCCGTTTGAGTGGGCCCTGTCCCCTCCCCCAACCCCACCCTCCCCCTCCCCCAAGCCTGGTGGAGCTGCCAAGCAGGACGGTGGAAGGTGATGTCCTGTAGCTGAGGGAAGCTGAAGTCCTGTGGCTGACCGGACCGGATGGGGTCCGCCTTTGCTGAACGGACCGGATGGGGTCCTTCTTTGCCAAGCGAACTGAACTGATGTGTTGGAGATGGGGATGACGCGACTAGCGAGAAGGCTGTGTGCCTTTCACACAGACAGACTGTTGGTTTTTAAGTGAATAGTGAGCAGCAGAATATGCTGCAATTGGAGTTGTTTTATGGACCTGTACGGGAAACAAAATTCAAGAGCTGTGTGTCTTTCACACAGAATAACTTACTTTGAACACAAAAGAATGTGAACAACTGAGATGTTGTGCTGCAATTTGAGCAGATATTTTCTGAGCTAGAGACTGAACAGAGAGACACCTGTGGATATGCTTTTATTTTTCAGCGGGCAATTCATATTAGTTTGGCTGCCTAAGCAGTAGAAGTTCAAAAGCTTGATTCATTTATTTTGTGTATCCATTTAACAGGTATCCAGATATGTATTTTTGTGCTTTTCAGTTTAGCACCGGAGTTATTGCTTTTGCATGTATTTGGGAAATGCAGTCTTCTTTTAATTATGACATGCAGTTTTAGATGGTTTGCGTTCAATTGAGAAATGACATAATTGTGTCTTTCAGTTGAGACTTGCTTTGACATATGCTTTTGTGGTTTTATTGAGTTTTTCAATCATAGTTTTTCATTGATAGTTATGTCGTTAGTTATGTGATTCAGTTTTTAATATATGTGAATGGTAATGGTCGAGGGTTATGGGGTGGAATGTAATAAATGAGCCACTCTTGCGATTTTGGCACCCTATGATGACCCTCACCACCACCATTTTAATTGACTTTAGTGTGTTCCTTAATGTAGGATGGTCTTGCATTTGCCTGCTTCTAATCTGTTCTGTAATTTTGCTGTCTTTCAGAGGGAGCTGTTACGGAGTGGAACAGTCTTGCCAAGAGCAGAGCGTGTGGGATGTGTATTTGAAGGTGTGCAGTTGTGCAGGAATGTGTATTGTATTGTGCATTGGTGAGAATTATGAGTTCTTTTTTTTTTTTTTTTTTTTTTTGAAAACCTTTATTGTACAGAAAGAGCTCACAAATACGGGCCTACAACCCACCGGGCTGGCCACCACAGAGCCGAATGTCAGGAGCAATCGCAGAGTATCACAGTATACAAAGGCGAAGAAACAGGAGAAATAACAAGCATCTTAGAGCGATCACAGGAGATAAGAATTAGAAAGGTAGTTTTCTTATTTTTAAAGGACGGGTTAGGGAGTACAGGAGTATGGCGGGCCAAGAGACAATCCAAAGGGGCGGGGCCGCGGCGGGCAGCAACACAATGATCATAAAAAACAGGAGAAACAAACACGAAGTAGGCATACCAATAAGCACCGGTCAAAACAACAGACATGAGGAAAGGCCATCGCACACACCGTCCAATGCCCGCCCACCGCAGCTACCACCCGACCCACCAAACAGCACAAAAAAAACCCAAATACAAGAACAATACGAAACGGACCCCCAATAAAAGAAAGGAACCCCGCGTAAGGGGGGGGGGGGGGGAAAGGAAGGGGGAAGAAGGAAAGGAAGGGACTCTTATCCAAACACCCGCCCCCGGGCGACGAAACAGGAAAACCATAACCCGGTACAAAATAGACATTGAAAATACAAAAAACACACCCAGCAAATCAGAATCATCGTGATACCGGAAAAATACCCCAGAAAGACACCAGGGGGACAGACGACGAGACAAAGCCCCGAAAGAAGGGATACACAAGGGCCATAGAACCAAAAAGGGAGAAGAAAGGAGGAAAAAGATCCCCCAAAAACAGCAACAGACCCCCCCACCCACCCCTCAAGCCCACCCTACACCCCTGCAGAAGGCTACGGCCAACCCCCCAGCAGCGTGCCTGTCGCCCTAAATAGAACCCGAAATATAGGAGAAAGAAACAAGGTAGAAACAAAGGCAAAAAGAAGGGCCAGGGAAAGGAAGGAACATTACACACGGGAGAGGGCAAAAACAGGATAATCTGCAACCATCCCGCCACCTGTGAAAAGGGGAGAGGCAGAGCCCACGGGAAGTTAAACGACATCAGGATAAGTTTCAGGAGTCCCACGAAGTTACGCAACATCACAACAGCACATGTCGGTCATAGATCAAAAACAAGACTACCGCATATAATAAGTCATTTCAGCCCTGTCCGCTTTTGTCCAAGGTTGTAATCATCCAAACAAACAAAGTCCAAACGACGAGGGACACAGGGTTCAGGAGGAAATCCAGCGGCAGTCCTGAGGAGAAACGTGAAAGAAAATACGGAGAATATAAGAAAGTTACGGTACAATCTTCGCACCGCAGGCACAGTTCTATGGACAAGTCCAACGAGGCAAGCCCAGCTGGGTCGGCACAGGCGCCCCGGCCGGGGAGCCGACGCGATGAGAAACAGAACGGATCATCGAGGCCTGGACAGGATACAAACGGACCGCAGACCAGCGGCCGAGGCAACAAAGCAGGACGACGAAGGGCGTCGGAGAGTCTCCAATTC
This sequence comes from Lissotriton helveticus, assembly GCF_964261635.1. Taxonomy (NCBI): domain Eukaryota; kingdom Metazoa; phylum Chordata; class Amphibia; order Caudata; family Salamandridae; genus Lissotriton; species Lissotriton helveticus. The sequence continues at coordinate 1,182,636,573 of NC_136068.1, read as the reverse complement.
AAGGATGCGGTCTCCGCCGGAGGCACAGAGACCAGGAGCACACCAGCCGTACCCTGCAACAAGGAAGCAAAATCCAACGATGGGGGCCCGCCTAAACCAAAAAGTGGGTCCGCCTCCACAGGGGAAACAGGCGCAGTCACGGAAGTCCGCCAGGAGTATAGTGCATCCAGGACAACCTGAAGTGCAGGAAACCCTTCACAAGATCCGATATCCGGGCCGTGTGGCGGGCCCCCAGTGCTCGCCCAGGCCCGGCAGAGACTCTCAGGGTCGGCCGCCATCTTAGGAGCCCAGCAAGCCCTTGGTCGTCGGGGGCCCCCGGCCGGAGCAACACCAAAGCAAAAGGAGGTCAGCCGAACTGCGGCGGGGCGCCCCAAGGCAGGAAGGAGACCCACCAGAAGAAGGATGTTCGGCGGCCCCCTCGTGCCGCCGGCCCCGTTCTCCGAGCCCGGGCGGAAAATTCAAAATGGCCGGGCCGGGGAACAAAGGGGGGGACCAAGCCGGATAAATGAGGAGGCTCCCCCGCAGGAGGCAGCGTCCGCACCCCTAGGCCCAGGCCAGTCGGGTCCGCCAACGGGCACAGCCGGCCTATTCGCACATCAGCCTCCGCAACCAGATCCACAGCGCCAGCAAGGGCCGACCATCGCGCTCCGTCACGTCCCGTCGCTGCCAGGAGGTCCAGGCCAGTCCGCCCCGAAGGCTCCGAGCGGGACCACCGCACAGGATCGACAGCACCCAGGATCACCAAGGCAACGGGTAAGTGTCCGCAAAGTGCCCGCGGTACCGAAACACCGCAAGGAGGGCTTCCCGGGGCAGGAGAAATACAGGATAATCGAAGAAAACAGGTGGTTGAACGGAGCCGAGCTAAAACGCGGCCATCTCGGTCGCGAGCTAGGCTCCTCCCCATGAGTTCTTACTATTGGCTTTGACCATTCTGTTTTCTGACTTTACCTTGCTTTATGGCAGTGCTGACTATTGCCTTTGACATGCTCTCATGTCATCTTGCTTTTCAATTCCATATTGCTTTGGGCCTTTCTGTGTGCATGGCTTAACTAACTTAATTTTCATGACTGAAGCCATTTTTATGTGCCTACACGAAGCTGCAGAGCTAAAGAGGGCATGTTTTGCTTCCCTCCTGTTTTTCACACTTTTCTGACTGGAGAAAACCGGTTCTTATCAGAGGAATGAATGTACATGGTCCGACTCGAAGCCATAGCAAAGGCCTGATCAACCGATGCCGTGGCCTTGGAGCAGACTGGTACGGGCTCTCATGAGAACGAGGGGGCGAGGCTTGCTATAAGCTTCGTTATGTTTGGATTTGTATTAAAAGGGGGAGTCTCCACTGGTCTGGGTGAAGTTAGGGAGTGTGGATTCCGAGTGAGGGCAGACGTTGTCTATCTCGGATTGAACCCGGATTGCTGAGCTCTGATCCCCAGCTGTGTGAAGACTTCCCCCGAACAGAAGTGGGCAGTGTATGCATCAGGTGATGTATTGAGTTTTGTGGTTATTGCCATTGTGATGTGAGCCAGTGGCTGTGATCGTTTGAGGTGTTTTCTTTGTGGTGTGGGAGGTGCACATCCAGAGTGATCCTCTACTCTATATATATATATATCTTTCTGATCTCTTGCAGGACGTCCAGTGTATCTTACCTTATATCAGTTATTGCTTGTTTATTAATCAGTATAATTATTGATTCAGGCCTTTAGTTTATAAGTTTGCTACATATATTTGAATCTAATGCATTTGGTATCTGAGACAGCCTTTCTTTAGAGAGTATTATGTAATAAACCCCAAGCCTTATTCTAAAAGTGATAGTCTTTGCATTTTGTTAAATAAAATTCCATTTCAGAAGGTGCTGTTTGTTTTGTGTTGAAGTCTTGCTGTGCCAGGGGTGGCAAGACATGCTCAAAAGTGTATATTATTCAAAGGTGCAGTGGTATATTTGCCTCCCAGGTGGGAGTGCAGTGATTGGGTGTAGCTTATTGGTGAGAAGCCACATTCAAAACAACTCCTGAGAGAATAGCCAAGTTGTCATCTGATAATACCATGACTAGTGATCGGACGAAGTGCCCCAGAAGCAACTTACATGCAGCTGACATAAAACATGTTTGTAACATGTCTGGTATTGGCCATATTCTGGCAGGATGTTGGGAGTGTTCTCTTTCAAAAATTGGGGGTAGGGGCATCTCTGTCAATTAACAAAATCATGATGGGATATAGGTCTGAATATTTTAAAAACAATAGCTTGTTTGCTATCTTATTAGTCTCAAAAACAACAAGTGATGGACTGAATGTGGATCAATGTCACACACTCCCCCAGTCAAAAGATTTGGGCCCAAATCCATCGTTTTTTTGCACTCCACACCACCCTGGGTTAGACAATGGCGATATGCAAATCAGCTCTGACCCTGTTGCCCCATGGGAACAGTCCAGTCCGAACTACAAAAGCCATGTCCTTCCCAGAACGGAATCAAGCATCCGAGGACCGGACCGGTTTCGAGGTAACACCTCTCTTCAGCCCGGCTAGCTTGACTCCAAGTGGTGTGGAGTGCCTGGGACCCACGTCTGGGCATCCCCAGCGCACTTAGGGCGGCAATTGCAAAAACAACAAATGATGGACTGAATGTGGATCAATGTCACACACTCCCCCAGTCAAAAGATCTGGGCCCAAATCCATCGTTTTTTTGCACTCCACACCACCCTGGGTTAGACAATGGCGATATGCAAATCAGCTCTGACCCTGTTGCCCCATGGGAACAGTCCAGTCCGAACTACAAAAGCCATGTCCTTCCCAGAACGGAATCAAGCATCCGAGGACCGGACCGGTTTCGAGGTAACACCTCTCTTCAGCCCGGCTAGCTTGACTCCAAGTGGTGTGGAGTGCCTGGGACCCACGTCTGGGCATCCCCAGCGCACTTAGGGCGGCAATTGCAATAACAACAAGTGATGGACTGAATGTGGATCAATGTCACACACTCCCCCAGTCAAAAGATCTGGGCCCAAATCCATCGTTTTTTTGCACTCCACACCACCCTGGGTTAGACAATGGCGATATGCAAATCAGCTCTGACCCTGTTGCCCCATGGGAACAGTCCAGTCCGAACTACAAAAGCCATGTCCTTCCCAGAACGGAATCAAGCATCCGAGGACCGGACCGGTTTCGAGGTAACACCTCTTCAGCCCGGCTAGCTTGACTCCAAGTGGTGTGGAGTGCCTGGGACCCACGTCTGGGCATCCCCAGCGCACTTAGGGCGGCAATTGCAAAAACAACAAGTGATGGACTGAATGTGGATCAATGTCACACACTCCCCCAGTCAAAAGATCTGGGCCCAAATCCATCGTTTTTTTGCACTCCACACCACCCTGGGTTAGACAATGGCGATATGCAAATCAGCTCTGACCCTGTTGCCCCATGGGAACAGTCCAGTCCGAACTACAAAAGCCATGTCCTTCCCAGAACGGAATCAAGCATCCGAGGACCGGACCGGTTTCGGTTTCGAGGTAACACCTCTCTTCAGCCCGGCTAGCTTGACTCCAAGTGGTAGTCTCGGCAAGATTAACTATAGCTAAGGAGTGGATATTACCAAAACCCCCATCTGTTTTGGATTGGTGCTGCTAGTGAGGCAGACATACGATATGGAACAGGAATTGACCAAGGCAAGAGGTCTCCGGTCATTAGCTAAATTTACGGCAATATGGGGGGGTGGGGGTGTCTTTGTTTTTTGATGGAATAAATGTTATGTGCATAATTGTAATATTACCGAATTAGGTAATGATGTCTGTAAATTTTCAATATTGCGTATTTGTTTTGTATTTGTGTTTTAAACTTAAAAATGATTGAACAAAAAAAGATAATTTTAAAGGAATTAAAAAACGAAGTACTCACTATTGAGGTTAATAATTTCTTCAATAGTTTGCATTCCCAATTTTTCACTTTTCAGATATATCCAGGTCATCATTAAAATTCATACCTTACATTGTTAAAACTGGATTTACATCAGCAACTAATCTGACTAGGTCAAGTGTTTAGATCCAAATGAATTTATTAATTGGTATTCCTAATTCCAGTTATGAGTCTCTGGGTTGCATATATTTTTCATCACCTATAGGTGAAAGTTTTTATACATTTAATAGAAATGGTAAATCTGAGGAAATTGTTTTTATTGTCTTCAGCATAGCTCATTGTGTTTGCTGTAGTGTCTATGGAGTGAACACCTCAGACATTGTTTCAAATGGTTGCTTTTTGAAAGGAGGCAATATCTTTCGGAAAAGAGTTTCTCCATTAAAATAAACAAGCAGTTTTTTGTAGGGTCTCATTCTTGGGTTCTGGTTTCACCATGCAATGACTGCAATCAATCTCTTTGACCGTCCTGACTAGTTCAGAAACGGTCGCTCCCTGTGTCCTGCTCCTGCGAGGTATCGTCTACATTTAACTCATCAGCTGCTTCGTATTTGTGCTCTGCCTTTTCTAGCGCCTAAGCTCTCTACATAGCGCTGCAGCGCGAGTGCCATTGCGACGCTACTGAGACATTTAAATAGCTCCTGGGGGACTATTTACACGGTGCTTCTAGATCTGGGCATTGCAACGCTCTGGGGGCATTGTAGTCACGGCGCTTTGATCTGGAACCCTGATTCGAGGAGCGCGATTGTGCAACTAGCCTAGTCAATTTCCTGAGCCCCAGCCTACCTCCAGTTTCGTTTTTCCCTACGCTGACGCCATATTACGCTTGTTGTTGTTGGTGCCTCAGAGCCTGGCCCCCACAGCCCGCCCCGCCTCCCTGCTGACCCTCCCTCCCACGAACTACATTGCCTGCTCTGACCCCGCCTGCGCTGTGACCGTCCTGACTAGTTCAGAAACGGTCGCTCCCTGTGTCCTGCTCCTGCGAGGTATCGTCTACATTTAACTCATCAGCTGCTTTGTATTTGTGCTCTGCCTTTTCTAGCGCCTAAGCTCTCTACATAGCGCTGCAGCGCGAGTGCCATTGCGACGCTACTGAGACATTTAAATAGCTCCTGGGGGACTATTTACACGGTGCTTCTAGATCTGGGCATTGCAACGCTCTGGGGGCATTGTAGTCACGGCGCTTTGATCTGGAACCCTGATTCGAGGAGCGCGATTGTGCAACTAGCCTAGTCAATTTCCTGAGCCCCAGCCTACCTCCAGTTTCGTTTTTCCCTACGCTGACGCCATATTACGCTTGTTGTTGTTGGTGCCTCAGAGCCTGGCCCCCACAGCCCGCCCCGCCTCCCTGCTGACCCTCCCTCGCCCCCTCCCCCTCCTCCATATATGACATATGCATTCTCGCGCAGCGATAACGCGCAGCGATCGCGCTCCTTGCGCGCCAAAGGTAAGCCCGTCCGCGCCTGGACCGCGCCCAGCGCCAGTCCCCCTGCCCCTCGCGCTGCCCAGCCCCCCCGCGTTACCTACGATGCCGCCACCCTCCTAGCCTTTAACCCCGGTCGCGCCCCCAACTGCGTCCAAGCCGCTCCTGGACGCACCCATGGACCGTTCTCCTGCCTCTCCTGCAAATTTAGCGGCACCGACAACATCTCCGCTGCGACCACATCACAGATTACCGACCCCAACCACCTAGAATGCATCCTTCTCAACACCCGCTCGGTCCACAGGCACGCCATTGACCTTTGGAACCTACTAGACACCATCTCTCCTGACGTCGCCTTCCTAACGGAAACATGGATGAACGCTTCCTCCGCCCCTGACATCGCCATCGCTATCCCTGATGACTATAAGATCACACGCAAGGACCGCACAGACCATACAGGAGGAGGAATCGCTATCGTCCATAAGAAATCAATCCGCATCTCAACCAGCTCTGACGCCAACCTCGCTAACTCCGAACACCTTCACTTCCAGATCCACATCGACCCCAAAATCACACTCCGAGGCACTCTCCTCTACAGACCACCAGGACCCCGCGCAAAATTCAGTGAAGACATCACGGACTTCATCACCCCACACGCGCTCCCCTCCAAAGACTACATCCTTCTGGGAGACCTCAACTTCCACCTTGAAAAGATCAACGACCGCAACACCGCCACCCTCTTGGACAACCTCGCCAACCTCGGACTTAAACAACTGGTCACTTCCCCCACCCACATCGCAGGTCACACACTCGACCCCATCTTCACCTCCAGCAACCATGTCTCCTTCAGCCACACTACGGATCTCCTCTGGACTGACCACAGCTGCGTTCACTTCACCTACAACAAGCCGAAACCCATCATCCACCTCCAACCAACTCTACAAAGAAACTGGAACAAAATCACCACGGAGCAGATCTCCACATCGCTCCTTCAAACCTCCCCAGCCCTCTCTTCTAACGCCAACGAAGCCGCCTCCAACCTCACCCTCTGGCTATCCAACACCGCCGACACCTTAGCACCACTGAAAAAACGTCAACACAAACTTGGCATCAAGAAGGCCTCATGGTTCAACGATGACCTCAAGAATTCCAAGAAACTGTGCCGCTCCCTTGAAAAGGCCTGGAAAAAAGACCCATCCACCAACACCAAGGACGCCTTCAAAAGCGCCATCCGTACTCACCACCAACTGATCCGAAAAGCCAAGAAAACAGCATTCAAGGATCGACTTGACAACAACGCCCACAACAGCAAGGAACTTTTCAACATCGTCAAGGAATTTTCCAACCCCTCGGCCAACTCCAACGACATCACCCCCTCTCAAGCCCTCTGCGATTCCCTAGCCTCTTTTTTCCACAACAAGATTGCTGACATCCACAACAGCTTTGACAACCAACCCGGAAGCCAACCCACCCTACCATCAGCTGACCATCTTCCCCTCGTTAACACCCTTAACGCCTGGAACCCAATCTCCACTGAGGACACCATCCGCCTGATGAATTCCTTCCACTCTGGATCCCCCACAGACCCATGCCCTCACCACATCTTCAACAAAGCAGACTCCATCATAGCTCCGCACCTCCGAGACGTCATCAACTGCTCCTTCAACTCCGCTACCTTCCCAGAAGACTGGAAACACGCTGAACTCACCGCCCTTCTGAAAAAACCAACAGCAGACCCCACCGAACTCAAAAACTACCGCCCCATCTCGCTTCTTCCATTCCCGGCCAAAGTCATCGAGAAAGCCGTCAACAACCAGCTCGCCGCCTTCCTCGAAGCCAACAAATCACTCGACCCCTCACAATCTGGCTTCCGAGCCAAACACAGCACTGAGACCGCCCTCATCGCAGCAACAGACGACATTCGAACTCTACTGGACAATGGAGACACAGTCGCCCTCATCCTCCTCGACCTCTCTGCAGCCTTCGACACAGTCTGCCACAGCACCCTTTTACAACGCCTCAGAAACATCGGAATCCAAGGAAAGGCACTGGAATGGATCACCTCGTTCCTCACCGGAAGAACCCAGAGAGTCCGCCTCCCACCATTCAAGTCCGAGGCCTCTGAAATCATCTGCGGCGTACCACAAGGATCCTCACTCAGTCCCACCCTCTTCAACGTATACATGAGCCCCCTCGCGGCCATCGCCCGCCAACACAACCTCAACATCATCTCTTACGCGGATGACACTCAACTAATCCTTTCTCTCACCAATGACCCCAGCACCGCCAAAACTAACCTACACGAAGGAATGAAAGAAGTTGCCGAATGGATGAAACAAAGCCGTCTAAAACTAAACTCAGACAAAACAGAAGTCCTCATCTTAGGTAAATCTCCCTCTGCATGGGACGACTCCTGGTGGCCGGAAGCCCTCGGAAATGCACCCATCCCGACAGACCACGCACGGAACCTTGGCGTCATCCTGGATTCTTCACTCTCTATGAACAGACAAGTCAGCGCCGTATCCTCTTCCTGCTTTAACATTCTTCGCATGCTCAGAAAAACATTTCGCTGGATCCCCACCGAAACAAGGAAAACAGTCACCCATGCCCTGGTCACGAGCCGACTGGACTACGGAAACACCCTCTACGCAGGTACCACCGCTAAACTCCAGAAGAAACTACAACGAATCCAAAACGCCTCAGCCAGGCTAATATTAGACATCCCACGCAACGAACACATCTCTGGTCACCTTAAAGACCTCCACTGGCTACCCGTCAATAAGAGGATTACTTTCCGTCTGCTTACCCACGCACACAAATCACTCTACGACATCGGACCAGATTGCCTCAACTATCGACTGTCCTTCTACACCCCCTCCCGCCAACTTCGCTCTTCCAGCCAAGCCCTCGCCACTGTACCTCGCATCAACAAGACCACCATGGGAGGCAGATCCTTTTCATACCTGGCTGCCAGAACATGGAACTCACTCCCCGCTTACCTTCGCCTCACCCAGAATCACCTAGCGTTCAGAAAACAGCTTAAAACGTGGATTTTTGACAAATAATCCTCCTCCCCTTCCTAAGCGCCTTGAAACCCTCTGGGTATGTAGTGCGCTATATAAATTTTATGACTTGACTTGACTTGACTCTTTCAAAGTCATGATATAATATGATAATGTTTTACACATCAGCTAGCAGAACAGTAGAGCTTTTAACCACATGTTGGTGGATTAATTGTTAATCTCTGGCTGTTGTCATCTGACCATCAACATTGATGATTGGCTAATACCACAGCATAAGTGTGGAATTTATGCCTCCAGAAGCTACATAAGGGAAACAAATATGTAATGGAGGATGGCACTAGGTTATGACAAGCTTTGGCAATGCCAGCAGGTTTGAAGTGTAACTGAAAGTGCCTCTTCATTCACTGATGAGCTCAAGTCCCCCAATAAGTCACCACAAATGGACTCAGTCACTCATCCTTGCATTTATCCAGCCATTTATCTACACACGGACTCATTCTTGCTTTCGATCACTTATTCATTTATTTGAAAGGTTTTATATAGCGCTGGCTAGACCCGGAGGTATCAGAGCGCTTTACATGTGTGAAAAACAAGATTACAAGAGTTGCTCAAAACAAAACATAATAGAAACAATAAATAACAACAAACATTCCGTTGAGGTCTAATAAAGAGAGAACAACGCAAGTGCAGATACATTTACATATAAAGTGGCAGGGGGGAATAGATTAAGGGCTGAGCTGTGGGTGAGGTAGAAATTTTGAAGGAGGTAAAGGCGGGGGTCAATCGGGATGGGTTTTTAAGGGGGAGGTGGGAGTTGGATGGAGGAGAAGTACGTGGAGGTGGAGAGGTTAAGGGAGGGGAAGTAAGGAGGGTAGGGTCAGAGGAGGTCCGGGACTGATTAAGTACCCCAATATTTGACGAAGAGGTGCAGTTTAAGGTCTTTTTTGAAAGTATTGTAGGAGGATTGTCTGGAGCGGCGGAATGATCCAAAACAGATTAATAAACAAAAACCTATGTAATGAAAGGGAACTTTTCAAAGCAAGAACATTGAAAACAGTAAGGACCTTCTCACCAGCTCAACCAGTAAACCAACCTTATTTTAAGAGAAATGTGAGCAGGCAAATTGCTGTCACACTCAGAGCAATAAAGCCAATGGCAGAAATGGGCTAACCCACTACCCCATGTAGTATGCAGTCATGGGGAAAAGAAGAAGGTAAATTATATTCAAAACAATAAAAGAAGGCTAAGCAACGACCCCCTGCTCATGGCTATGCCTGTATGTAGAGATTTGTATTTTATGTTATTTTTAAATATGGCATACTGGCTTAACATTTTTATAATAAATAATTTGGCTGTACTGATTTTGTTGTTATTTCGCATAATAGACATGTCAGGCCCACCTCACCATAAAATTTTAACTATGTAAAACATTTGACCTGATAAAACTATATAGAACCCCCTCCCAAGAGAGCCGACACGGATTGGCAAAGAACAAGTTTTGTACCTGCCAAGGTTTTGTCAGGAGGATAATTAACACTATACCCCTTGCCTATTATGCTGCACACTCGGTGCGAAAAAACTGAATGAATTCAAGTCGGGTAATGTGCTTTTAACACCCGCACTTCACCGCCTGCCAGGCCATGCAAGAGTGAGCGAGTGAACGGCCTCACGCGACGCGACGCGACGTCTCCATCTGCACCTCTGCATGCGCCGATATCGCCCAAAGGACACACGAGGTGAGACAAGCACAGCGCGTCCCAGCATGTTTTCACCTTGAGCGCACCGATACCTGGGCTCCAGCGCTGATCGGTGTGGTCGTCTCCCGGGTCTCCGCCATGCCTGTCCCTAAGATGGCGTCGGGCATCATAACCTCCCAAATTTAAACACGAGTGAGACCTCTCTCATAGCGGTTCTGGCACGCATAGCCTCACCACTTCTACTGCCATCCAAGGAGGGGCGAATGCGACCCTGCGTTACCTTGCCGCCCAAATCTGCCAAGAAGTTCTATTACTCAGCCCTCCCTGGGAGCCTGCCTGACCTCAAAATGGCGCCGATTGGGACAGATTTTTAGGGCGAAAAGCGCAATTCATTGCTTGAGGGTGCCATCCATGCCTAGCTACAACTGGAAAGCCCAACTACAGCCACCATTGTCACCAAGGCTGATCCCAAAATCACTCAGGTCACAGAATACAACAGAAGGAACACCAATGCTCCCATACTCTGTAATCGCCTTCTAGTGATTTTTGCGCAAAGTGCTCAGCTGCCAGCCCTGAGTCAACTGGTCTTATTGTGGGTCCCTCACCTCTCCGCCCAGCCACTACTCTGCCACCACAAGGTTACCAGAGGGGGTTTCGAGGGGACCCATGTGACCTCAAGTCTTGCAAGCTTCTTCAAGTGGCAGCGCCTCGACCGGCAACATCACCACTTCTACTGAGATACGGGGAGTCAGCAGAGCTTCTATCCTGCAACCACACTGCTCAGCGAAGCACCACGAAGCGATTCAAAATACCAAACGCAACCCACTTCTGTTCTATCACTCTGGACAGTGATTAAACACTTCCTCTGCCTTGGCCCATTCATCTTCTTGGACCTGGCTCTTACGCCAAACTGGATAATTTCCGCCTCATCACTAGCCCGCTACGGAAAACCAACAAAATGGCAGAGGGGATTGATAAGAAGAACACCAAGAAAGTAAAGCCGGAATCGTCCATATCTGACTCACCCATCAAGGTGAAAGCAGACCTTAATAGTACCCTGGACATGATCCTAAAAAAACTGGCGGAAGTGCACGATTTCGCATAATCGACGAAAACCAACACTGATACTATGCAGCTTGAACTTACTGCAATAAGGGCGGACATGAACTCTGTTCACAAGAGCTTAGACGAAGCAGAGCAAAGGATAAGCGACGTTGAAGACAAATCCAACCTCTCGGCCAAAACTATTTCCCAGCTTCAAAGATTGACCGACTCCCTCAGACGCCAGAATGCAGAATTGGAAGACAGAAACAGGAGGGGTAACGTACGCATCTTTGGAGTTCCTGAGAATGCGGAGAAGGATGCGGATTCCTGCGTAGCTTTCCTGGAGGCTTGGATTCCTTCAGTGACGGGCATCTCATTTAACCATGAACTTGAGCTTGACTGAGCTCACAGAGTCCCAACCTTCATCCCTCATGGATACAAAGGCCCTCGTCCACTGATCTGCAAACCACTGCGATTCCAGCACACTGAAGCTATCCTGCAATTCGCCAGACATAATCACTCCGTCACCTGGGGAGGCTGTTGTGTTGCTTACTTCTGTACTGCTCCTTTAACCACATACATTCTTTCCTATGTCATTGCTGAATGTAGAACCTTGCATATGTCATTCTGATGTGCATTCTTGGTAAGAGTCAGTTATCCATTGATGCTGATCTATGCTGGATTAATTGTACTGTGCTCTTCGATTAAATAAGCTTCTACCTTAATCATCCTTGAATTTATCATCATTTCACTGGCGACGAGATTCGAAGAGCAGAACCCACGTGGATGCCTAATTTGGGATTTCATCTCATTTCTTCAATTCTCTAAGAAGGACTTCATCCAACCTTGGACTTGGTAATTATACTGCGTTCTCCATTTACCTTGGATCAATCTTATATGCTCTTGCATATCTTAATTTTTAAGCGCTTAACTTTTAAATACGAGCCTTTTTTTTTTTTGCGAATAGAGTAACAAGAACTTTGACTTTAACTTCTCCTTAAAAAAAAAAATTCAGCATTTCGTTCCAAAAAAAAACTACATTGGAACTACATTGGAAACTAATGGGAATTGGTGACATAAAGGAAGTGTTTTTTTGTTGTTACCGCCTCTTTTGAGAAGCGTCTTAAGTTGTTTAAGCGTTACCGTTATTTAATACGCTTGCCTATTCGCATTCAGCTCGCTCCAGCGCTCGCATTAATTTTGAAGGTAAACAATTCTGACCGACGAATTGCTCCAGCGCGCACATCAATCTCGAAGGTAAACAATTCTAATCAACGTACCTTTGCTGTGCCACGGTGTTCCTTCGTCAAAGCTTCTTCAACATTCCGCTGTGAATTCTGGGAGTTTCGCTGTTAATTCTGGGAATTACGTGTGACGTAACACGTAACGGCGGCCATTTTAGTAAAGTTGAAGGCGCGGACACCGCCGTTTCATGGTTTGCTGATAACTTCAACAAAACAGTTCTACCTTAGAAAGGGAGCAACTAATTGGATTATTTTAATAGCGGTTTACCTTAACGGTGATTCGCACACCTTGTCCTACCTGATTAGCGAGTTACTGTCGGCGGTGATTCGCAAAAGAGAAGAAAAGGATTAGTGCGATTTCAACAGCGTGTTACAAATAACAGCAATTCGCACACTTTCTCTACTTTCAAGCGAGTTACCATCCACGGTGATTCGCACACCTTGTCATTGTAATATTTTATTATTGTTTTACAGTACATTTTGATTAGTTGATTTACAGTACATTTTTTTTATTGCATAGCTTTCATTGTATGTATGTTTTAACACAGTTAATGATAGATTTAAAGCATTAATCCAGCTAATTTCACATTCTGTTGAATTATTGTAGCAGTGGGTTAATTTAGGATGACTCAACCTAACTACAATATTAGTCCTCCTCAGGCATTTTGGGTTTCTGGTAATGAACCACCACTTAAGTGGTTGGAATGGAAACCTTATTTTTGTAATTACATTGATGCATTAGATGAGGATGGAAAAATGTCTCATGCTCAGAAAAAGAGACTTCTTCTTCATTCTTTAGGTCCTGTTGGACTAAAAGTTTATGAAACTATGACTAAACCCTCCTTTCCTGGTGATTTAAATGTTTATATGTTAGCACTTCTACATTTAGACACTTATTTCGCTCCAAAAGTGTGTATTGGCGTAACAAGGTATAAATTTTTCTCTAGGAAACAGACTAAAGAAGAAAATATTGATCATTTTTTAGCTGATTTGAAGAAATTATCCTTGGATTGCAAATTTGGTGTTATACAAGAAGAGTTAATTAGAGACCAAATCGTTATGCATTCTTACAATACCTCCATACAGGATAGGTTATGGATAAATGGGGACTCTCCTCTTGATGATATTCTTGCCATCGCACGCAAGGCAGAAATGTCTGGCAGATGCGCTACTGTGATAAAGAATGATAATAGTGCAATGTCCAATGATGTAGTTTGCAAAATTAACGCTACGGACAGGAAAAAGTTTAACTATAGTTCTAGGCAATCTTTTGGCTCTAACAACAAATTTTCTAAACATCCTCAGTCTTCCTCGAATGCTAAACTTAAATGTTATAGATGCAACAGTTTAGACCATTTGGCTGACTTTAAAGGATGTCCGGGGTTGAAAACCAAGTGTTCTAGTTGTGGGTTGAAAGGTCATTTAACGAAAGCATGTAATAGAAAAAAGAGAAGCAAAGTTAATTTCGTTAATGACATTGATGAGGAAGAGAATTTTGAAAATGATGTTGAAGATAATCTAGTGATGAATGTCCATGATAAATTGGTTTTAAGAATAAGAGATGAGGACATGGTTAACAAACCTATTTGTACAATGAGTATTGGTGGTGTGGTTGTAAAAATGTATGCCGATTCGGGCTCACCTTATACCATTGTTAATGAAGATATGTGGAAATCCTCATTTATTCAACAGGTGGGGGAGAAATTATTACCATCAGATATCCACCCTGAAGGTTATTTAGGAGACCCTATTTCCATACTGGGTTTTCGTTGGTTTGTTTTCAGGTTCAAAGACAGGGAATGTAGAGGGAAATTGTACATTTCAAAGAAAGGACCACCTGTTTTAGGGTGGTTCGACCAAAAACAACTCCACATTATCTTGGATCCTAATAGTAATGAACAAGTCTTAGTAGTTGATGACTGTTCTATAGTTACAAATAGCATTTTAAAGAAATTTCCAAAGGTTTTTAGTAAAACTTTGGGAAATTTAATTGGTTTTGAACATAAAATCATACTAAAGGATGATGCTTGTCCAAAAGTGCACAAGTGTAGAAATGTGCCTATTTTGGTGAGAGATGAAGTCAGTAAAGAACTGGATAAACTTGTGTCTACTGACATCATAGAACCTATTGAGGCGAGTGAATGGGTTTCGCCAATTGTCGTCGCAAGACGGAGCAACGGCAAAATCAGGTTGTGTGTAGACCTAAGGTATTTAAACAACAACATTGTGGTTGATAAATTCCCGCTTCCCAAAATCAATGAGATGGTTTCTAGTGTTGGTAATGCCCAGTGGTTCTCTACCATAGACCTATCGTCTGCATACCACCAGATCTCTCTGTGCCCTGATTCAATGAAGTTTACGTCTTTTGTGACACCTTTTGGATGCTTCCGTTTTAAACGCATGCCGTTTGGCTTAGCCTCAGCGGCTGCTGTTTTTCAACGGCTTATGTACCAATTATTCAAGGGAGAGAAAGGTGTCAGATATTTTCAAGACGATATTCTGGTCTTTGGAGACGATGAGAATGAACACTTATCAAGGCTACATAAAGTTTTGAATATTCTTGAAAGCAAGGGTCTTACAGTTGAACATTCCAAATGTAAATTTGCTCAGAAAAGTGTAACTTATTTAGGCCATATCATTGACGCAGAAGGGGTTAAACCCAAACCCTCCTTGGTTTCTGCAATCTCTGAGGCTCCTATTCCTGCAAGTAAAGATGACATCAAGTCGTTCTTAGGAATGGCTGAATTTTGCTCAAAATATGTTCCTAATTTTGCGAGTGTCTCATACAACATTCGACAACTTTTAAAAAGAGGTGTGAAGTTCGAATGGTCAAAGTCTTGTGATGAAGATTTCTTGAATATTAAGAATGCTATTGCCCAGACCACTGCTTTGCACAGTTTTGATCCATCCTTCGAGAATGTAATTACCACAGATGCAAGTAACAAGGGTTTGGGAGCGGTTTTAGTACAGATTGATGAGAAGGGGAAGGAAAATATAATAGCTTATGCCTCTAGATCCCTTTCTCCTTGTGAAGAGAAGTACCCTATAATAGAAAGGGAGGCCTTAGCTTGTGCCTGGGCACTTGATCATTTCAAGTCTTTTGTATGGGGCAAAATGTGTTTGTTACGAAGTGACCACAAACCATTAGTAAAGATTTTGACTACCGAAGGAGTTATCAATGCTTCTGCTCGCCTGGCTAGGATTTCTATGAGGTTACAAAATTTCATATACAAGATTATTTATGTGCCAGGTAAAAGCAACGTTCTGGCTGATTTTCTGTCAAGAATGCCTGTAATGTTAGAGGAAGTTGATAATAATGAGTGGAATGAATTACAAATAGCATATGTTCATGATGAAGGACTTTCAGCCTTTAGCAAGGAAGAGTGGAACAAGGACTATCTCGCTGATGATGAGGCCACAAAATCACCTTCACTCAAGACTACTCGAAAGACACGATGGAAGTCAGGAAAGGCTTCCTAGCCCTAAGGGAAAAACTGAGGGCAAAAAGGTATACAGTTCTCCTTTGCAGGTCCGGCAAAATTCAAAATCATTACCAATGGCAAACCTCGCTTCTTCTCCAATCCTAATGATCTAGCGCTATTTCTGGAAGATTCACCCACGCAGGCAATTGACTCATCTGTCTTCGCATCTAATAAAAGGAAGACGGATGCTCATGAATCTGATCAATCGAGCACGGGTCAAGGCTGAGCTGACCACTGGCTCTCTGTGACCTACATCCATTTTGTGTATGCCCGTTTTTTCTTTTGTGTATGCCCGTTTTTTTTATGTCGCCAACATATGCCTACATATGCCTGCTTACATCCCTGCCAAATGTAAGTCCGTGCTTGTGCTAAAATAGATGGTTCCCAGTCCCCAAGTTGACCCTCGCCAACAGGTAGGCCCTACTTTTACCTACTTTTGGGTCCAACGTCATGTCACTAGACTGTTCGCCTTGATACTTGGAGGAACTCAAAGACTTGCCTATTGACACTATGGTTATCTGTTATCTGAAATGGTTTTATAGTACTAGTTTTTTAGACTAGCTTAGGATATACACTACTACAAAATACTAGTTATGATCTTACATTTTGACTCTAATGTTATCTCTGTTCTGAAGTGAAACGCTCACACCAATGACCCCTGCATAGTCATCATGCTCTTCTGTATTTCCTATAGTTTTATAGTCCGGTATAGTACTAAACTTGTAGCTCCGAACACTTCCTGCCCTTACAGACACTTTCTCTAATGGCTTAGAATAACCTAGATATACCCTGCTAGTAAATACTAGCTAGTTATAAGATTTCTCCTGTTATGATGACATTTTAGACTCATCCTACGTTGAGCTTGGACGGTACTGCCGTCGCTGCTCCTACGTTCTAGTTCTGGGGGGGAAGGGGAGGGTTGGGGGATTGAGGGTGCGGGTAGAGGGAGAGAAAACTTTTGGAATGTTTCAGTATGCCTTATGTACTCTTGTTTTGCTTTTTGTGTGGTCTTCCCATTCTCAACAGTACAGTTATCTAACAAACTGAAATACTCCTGGTTGATTGTTTGTCACGTGTTCATCCAGCCGTTTTCAGACATACTCAAAATGTATCGCCGAGCTAGGCCAGTTTAAGATCCAGAAACCAACTATACGGTACCTCTCACGACAGTAGTTTTATCTATCCACAGGCGATACCCTGCAGCTTCATGACCCACACCAAGTCTATTTCGGAAGGCCTTAACATGGTCTCCCTAAACGTCAAAGGGCTCAACCACCCGGTTAAACGGAGGAAAGTCCTAGAATACCTAGCCAAAACCAAGGGTGACATTTTCCTTCTCCAGGAAACCAAATTGTCCAACGAGGACGCTGAATTTATCAAACAACATTGGATTTCACACACCTTATGCTCCTCAGCCGTACACAAAAAGAGAGGGGTCATTACACTTATTGCAAAGAAATCCAATATCTCCGTAGTATCACATACTAAGGATACTGATGGTAGGTTAGTCATGGCGCACCTTCTAAAGAACGATGACCACATCCACGTCCTGAATATTTATGGCTCAAATGGAGACGATCCGATCTTTTGGGACTCCCTCTCCCCCATACTCGAAACAGCACCCCAAGATGAACTACTTGTGGTTGGGGGGACTTCAACTTGCCTCTTGACCCGGTAATAGACCGCCAATCTCATTGTACCTATCACCCCACACGACAGTTTGAAACGCCTCTGCTCCAAATTTGACCTACAAGACTCATGGCGACTACAGCACCCAGATGGTCGTGATTACACGTTCTACTCGACTCCCCATAATTCCTACTCCAGGATCGATTATATCCTCATCAATAGCCCCTTCACTCACCTTATTGAAGAAACCAGCATTGCCCCCAAACTCGTATCAGACCACTCCAGCATCCAGATCTATCCTTCCCCCAAAGAGATGGCGCTTCAATGACAACATCTTCACAGAACCAGAAAACAAGAAAAAAATTGAATCGGCCATACAGGACTACCTTGACTTAAACGACATTCCGGGCTCGGACATAGCGAATGTCTGGGACGCACTTAAAGCCACTATAAGAGGGTGATTATTGGTATTCGGGCGCAAACTAACAAGGCACTAAATCTAGAGCTTGTTACTTTAGAAAGGGACATTAAGAACCTGGAATTATCTCATGCGGCGGACCTCCATAATACTTCAATTCTGAATGACCTCACTAAAAAGAAATACGAATATAACGCGATCCTGAGCAGAAGAGCGGGGGTGTGGGTCAATACATTTAAATCCTTGAGGTTGTGTGAAGGTAACAAAGCAGGGAAACTATTAGCATCCTATCTAAAGCATAAAAATAGGCAGTTCAACATTGCCTCAATCAAAGATCAAAACAATACTATCCAAACTAAACAAAACCACATTCCACACACCTTCAAGTCCTTTTACGAGGATCTTTACAAGAATAAATTAGACTTTGACTCTCAAGCGTGCTCTAAATACCTGAGCTCCCTAGGCCTCCCAAAACTCAACGACGCTGATAATCTGAAACTGAATTCCCCGCTTACCTTACAAGAAGTCTCGGACTCCATTAAATCCCTCAAACGCAATAAAGCACCAGGCCCAGACGGCTTCTCTGACGGTTTCTATAAGGAACTTGGGCCCGCATTAAGTCCAACCCTACTAAAATTGTTCCAGTCCTTTGCCATAAAAAAAGGAGTAACGAAATCAATGAGTGAGGCCACCATTATTATCATACCCAAAGAGGGGAAGGACTCGCTACTAACAAAAAATTATAGACCGATATCTTTGATAAATCTGGACTGCAAGATCTACGCCAAAATCCTCACATCCAGACTGAACTTGATCCTGCCTAAATTAATTAGTACATCACAGGTTGGGTTCCTAAAGCATCGAATGTCTAACGACAACACAAGACTTCTCTGCCATGTTTTAGAAAAGGCCAAGCCGTTAGATGCCCCCTCCGTAGCTATCACATTAGACGCGGAGAAGGCGTTCGACAGAGTCTCTTGGCTCTTCCTTAAACATTGTATGTCCACCTTCAACTTAGGTAACACCTTCATAGATAAGGTTATGGCTTTGTATCTCTTCCCATCCACTCGCATTGCCATAAACGGCTCAATGTCGGATCCATTCGGCCTGGAACAGGGGACCAGACAGGGCTGCCCCCTCTCCTCATCACTCTTCCTCCTGGCAATGGAACCTCTCATCGCCAACATTAAAAAGAACAACAACATCAAGGGCGTAAGCTTTGGGGATACTTGCGTTAAATTAGCCGCGTACGCGGATGATATCCTGATAGTGACTGAATCCTCGGAGCCTTCCATCACCGCCTTGATGTCAACCATTGAATCATACTCCACCCATTCAGGGTATAAACTTAATCAGGAGAAATCGGAGGTCAAACCTCTAAACATTCTAGCCACTAAGGACATGTTGGGGAGCTCTGGGCTCTGCTGGCAATCAGGGTTTATAAAGTACCTGGGAATAGAGTTTGGAGACTCCCTTATGGAAACCCTTCTGCAAAATGAGAAGACCACCTTAAATAAAATAAAAAACCAACTAGATGGATGGTCCCCTCGCTTCATCACGTGGTGGGGTAGAATAGAGACCATCAAAATGATGATCTCCCCCCTGGTAAACTACCTTATTTCAATGCTTCCTCTAACACTCACCCAAGATTTCTTTCATAAACTGGACCAATCTATAGCCAACTTCCTATGGAAAGGGAAAAAAGCGAGGATCAGCATTAAAAAATTACGATTGGACAAATCATTAGGAGGGGTCAACCTACCAGACTTTAGACGCTATGAGACCACTTTCCTAGCGAGACAAGGTGCCCACTGGCTAGCCCCAGCGGTTAACTACACCCCGGTTTGGCTGGAAATCGAACAAGCGATCCTAGGCGGAATCACCCCTGCTGCGGCCCCCTCATTCAATTTAAACGAACTAGCCCACTCGAAATCGATCTTTCGTAACACGAAAACGGCTCTTCTTAAAATCGACAAATTTCTAGATCATAGCATCTGCCGCTCGGGTTGGGAGTCTTTATGGAACAATCGTAACATACTGCATAAAGGCAAACACCTGCATAATTCTCAGTGGGTTAAGAAAGGTATCTTCTTCCCGCACCAATTAGTCGAGGGGTCATACTCTATCCCGTTCAGAGACTTGCAAACTACTTCTGACCTTGCGCCTCTAGAGTTCTACACCTTCCTGAATATAAAAGGCGCACTCTCTAAGGCGAAACTCTCCCTAACACCACCCTCCCTCCCATCTTACCTCAGTAGATTAAACAGACTAGGACATCAAGTGTCCCATCTCTACAAACGTATCCGCCCCCAACATACCAATCTCACTACACCACTCACTCAGTTTTGGTCTGAAATGTCTTCTAGACCGATTTCAGAAGCGCACTGGACCAATACCTGGGAATCTTGCATGCGACACAAAATCAGCCCGACTTTATCCCAGACCAAATATTGGTTCCTTCACAAAACCTTCTGGACTCCAGCGCGCCTTTATGCCCATAACATCAGCCAAGACGCCTTCTGCTGGAATTGTAAACGGGCGAGGGCGACCTCGCACACATCATTCTACATTGCGACTGTGTTACCCCCTTCTGGGACAAGATATTCGACTTCATCAGTAAAATTTTCCCCATCTCCCCGTCCAGAGAACTTCCATACCTAGCCTTCGGTTTCACCCTAGAGCCCGCCCTCCATGCCGACGATAGGGCGCTACTTGATCTCATGCTCACTGCAGCTGTTAAAATTGTCCTTAGTAATTGGAAGGACTCGAGCAAAGCTACCTTTGCTTGCTGGCTCAACTGGATAATTAGCCTCAGGGGAGCGGATAACATAGCTCTCCAACAATCACCATGGCGCCCCCCTATGAGAAGGATGTGGTCTACCCTTGACAGTTATTTTACCACTCATAAACCACCTTAGATATTCTCTCCTTCCCCCCCCCCCCGATGCACTTGACGCCACCACAATCCAACAGTGTGGAGCTAACCTGTTACTTCGGTTCACCCTGAAATCCTGAGCCTCATCTCCATATCTTCGGTGCTATAATTTACCTGAAACTGTACGGATACACCGCCTAATGTAGTATGTATTATTGTATAACCTATTGTACATTGCTTTTTACCCCTTTCGCTTTATTTTATTGTACTGTACTGTTCTTCTGTAATAATGTATGTTTTTAAGTCTGTACTATTTGTATTTTATTTAATACTGAAACACCCAATAAAAATCTATTTGAATTAAAAAAAAGCCATCATTAAATACATTTTACAACAGCATTTATTTTCCAAGAAAAATGTATATCTTAAAAAATACTTCAACACAAAGATAAGAGGAAAGCCATCTGAGGTGGATGACAAAAAAGGCGTACTCCCCTCTATAACCCTCGGTACAAAAAGAAGGCGGAAAAGATAAGAGCAATACTAAAAAATAAAAATAAAAAATTAATCTTCAATAGGAAAACATATGTCAATGTTATGCATTGCATTGTGCAAACCAGACATAGCAAATAAATACAAAGACTGACATTTTATGAAAATGTAAAGCCAACCAGTTGAATCATCAACTGTCCCGAGTAAAGTGTGACAGAATTAGAGCATGGCAACTAAAAAACATTTGGTTATAGGATCTCTCACACGAGATTCACAAAACACAGACACATACATAGGAGCATTTAGTTGGTCCCTCGGAAAGCTTTTATAAAATAAGCATGGCCAGTAGTTTTCAAAATACGTATTACAACTCACCGAATTACCTCTCCCTCTGAGATGGTGTCTGGAATTTCTTGTTGGGGTGCTGCCAATAACGCGTCCAGAAATCGGATAGCTCCTTTCTTGAACAACACCAACGGTTCAATGTTAGGAACTGAATGTATGTGGTATACATCCATTGACAGCTGCAACAAGAGGGTACAGTCTTTAGTTGGAAGGGAATCTGATATTCAAGCAAGGCTTGAGAGAGTCTACTCTTTTTCCAGAAAGTAACATTTTAGTAATTTCTTGAAATCATCACACAAAATTCCCTCATAACTCAACATCACCTGCATGGAAGATTAAACAAAAAGTAAACAACTCTATATAATCACAGTTAAGTTGGTCTGATGAAATTGGATTACAATTAAAATTCATAAAGATCTAAAATCCACATGACAAATTAAAATTAGCATTGTACCATCTTAAAATGATGAGCATCAATTTCAGGATATTTGACAACTCATTTCAACAGAATTGAGTGCTCAAAATTCAAATCACAATTAAATCGCTTCGCGACACGTGCATGACCCAACCCCTAAAAATAGAATGGGGCAAGCAAAATCCCCCATCAGCAAATGATTTGCAAATACATAAAATGTGTAACAAATTTTTACTAGCCTCTAAACCAGAGATCTTCAAACTGGGGGGCGGCCCCCCTAGGGGGGCCTCGAGTGATCCCAGGGGGGGCGCCAGGCTGTGCCCAAAAGAAGCATTATGCTCACAGCAGTGCTTTGTTTTAAGCATGGAAGAAAACAAGCAGCTGTAGCCTCTCTGTAATGTGCCATCACTAACAGCTTTTGTCATTTATATCAGGCTGGGAGAAGGTGTCAGAAGGGAAGGGACTCCAAATATTCTTCTACACCCCCACCCCCATTTCTATTAATCACACTGTAGGTATTTTTACACGTAGTAAGGCCTGCCTGACCACAATAGTATGTTTTGCAATCATGTATTTGGTTGCATTTTTAAAACACTAAGAGGATTTAACTGGAATGTTTAAATATGTCTTCTGTTTAAATAAATTGAGACATATTTAAACAGTGGCAATTTAATGGACTTATTGTGAAAAATTCTGAGGCAGGGGGGCCCGAGCAATTAGATTTTTTCACTGAGGGTGCGCAGCGTTAAAAAGTTTGAAGACCACTGCTCTAAACCATGGGTACTCAAAAAGATTTTCGCAAGGGGCACAAAGTTTGGTCTGTGATGTGACCGAGGGCCGTATTGATGCTAGCAGGATGGTGATCCAGGGGAGGGGGTGCACCTTTGGTGCAAGGTGGCATTGAAAATGAAGGGGTTTCAAAAGTTAAGTGGGGCAGGACAACCTAGTTAGTTCCCTTCTTTAACTTCAATAAACGTTAAAAAAAAAAAAAAAAGGCTTGCTAGTATCTTTAACATCTTTTTACTGATAGTGCTGAGTCGAGTGAACAGCAGCCCAGTTTTGCTGTTGATCAAGGGGTCGCATGTAAAGTTCAGGAAGGTCACATGCGGCCCTCGGGTTGTACTTTGAGTATTACTACTCTAAACATATCCTGCATTTTCCCACACCCACTTTATCTCTTATAATATATCCTTTGAACTGTATAATAGGCTATAGCAATATTCATATTATTTGACTGATATCCTTGGTGTATCCTAACCTCGAAGAGATGTCATACCAAGCCTTCCTTACCATTTCAGCTTTTCTCATGCTAAGCTGGATGTGGTCTAGAAGACTTGATC
Organism: Lissotriton helveticus; assembly: GCF_964261635.1. NCBI lineage: Eukaryota > Metazoa > Chordata > Amphibia > Caudata > Salamandridae > Lissotriton > Lissotriton helveticus. The sequence continues at coordinate 1,182,613,248 of NC_136068.1, read as the reverse complement.
AAACGATTAGCTGGTCCATGATGCAGTTTTTCAATTCTAAAGCATTATTCATATCAGCAAATGTATCTCATTTCTAGAGAAGGTTTGGCTTGCTCCTAATATCTGCTTGGTCAAGGACAGAGAGTGTGGGATTTTGAAAAGGGAGAAATAGTAGTAGAATCATCATCTAGTTTAGCATGAGAAGAGGTGTTTGTACAAATATCTTGCATCATATGGCTATTTTAAGAATAATTTTTAAAGTGTCCTCCTTTGGCTCGAGCTCAAAAATCTAATGAGTAGTTTATGCTTTTACAAAGATTAGATATGGCATCTTGGTGGCAGGAGGGATTATATCTCTGTGTCAAAATGCTAGATCGCAACTGATTTTGTTACTTTTGTTTAATTTCCACATTTTTTGCATGATTAGGTTATTTTCACTAATTGTTTTCATACTCTACTGGCAATCAAAGTTCTGTCACGTGGAGCCAACTAGTATCCAAGGCCAACTCTTAGCTTTCACTATTCACATCATCTTTCTGTCCCATGTCCTGTTATTATCCTTCCACTCTCTTTCAGGAGGGGACTCGAGAGAGAGGCTGAGCGGTCTTGATTGCATCAACTAGAATGCCTGGAATTAAACCCTTTTGTTTCCAGCATCCAACTAACTCATTCTTAAAATGAGCTTACACCTGTGCGAAATTTGGCAATCATTGCATCCCTAATGCGTGGAATACAGGTGTGGGTGTGCGAACAAGAACAGGTTGATGTGACCACATTTGAATCCATATTAATTGCTGTTATTAGGGTACTCAATGCCTGTAGCCTACTATCTATTGAAAAAATTAAACCTGCACGTATTTGCAGCAGTTCTACTTGAGCATCAGGTTTATTATATTGGTTATTCAGTGTGGAAATGGTGGCCTCAGAAGCATAGTGATACCTCAATTGGAAATGGATTCTTCATTCACCACACACCCCTACCAAATACCCCCACTACCACTCTTCCACCCCCCACCCCAGATTCACTGGTATTGGGTTCTGCTATCTGCAGCCATAAACTTCAATGCAGCAGTAGCATGCCTATGTATTTCAGTATTATCAGCACCCAGCCTTAATTTAGGATCATAGTTTCCATCAAAGCAGTGATTACAATCTCAAATTCGACAAAGGTAGATTCAAAGGAAGCATTGATTAAGACCAGAATTTCAGGTACAAGCAGTCAATTAGAAATGGAATTAAATATCAAGTGTACAGACTGGAAGATACACCTTTCACAGGAATGTACATCTACTAGTATACCAGCAGGTTAAGTGAGCAGAGTCAGACTTCCCAGTGGTGCCAAACGAGTTTAAGTTAAATAAAGTGCAGACTGTGGACAGCAAACAATACAGAAGAGTTTATGTTACAGAATACATTTGACAGATTGCAAAAAAAACAACAACAAAAAGTAGGGGCACTTCAACAAAGCACAGAAGAGAAATGTTCAATATATAGGATCAAGTGCATCATCAAGCTTGCACTCTTCACTGAAAATCGAAGCGTTTTTCAGTTTTTATCAATCAGCAAAAAAGGTACAGCTATGCTGTTTCTGGCAGTTTGTAGCCAGTCCTCTACGATTATCCAAGCCAAGTTAAAAGAACAAATAGAGAGCGAAGCCCTTAGTTAACTGCAGAGCGGTCATAACCTTGGCATGTTCTAGCTTGGGGTGTGCAGGGGTTTTAGAATAATCCTTGCAAGAGTAGCTTGTAAAAATGCTCACTTCTCACTGCAGTTGCTTCATTGGTGGGGCTAAAGAAATTACATATTAATGGGAGCCCACCTCCAAAAATCTTTGCCAACTATTCATGCCTGCTCAAAACGAAGGGGTACTCAAACTAAAGCCTTAGGTGTATTGACCAGTCTGGAGAGTTGTTGTCAGAGAAGATGCCCACAGCCAAAGGAAGAGGGGTTGGTTTAACTCATACAGGGCAAACCTTCAATAAAGGCAATGGGAAAGGTCTGGCTGTCTCCCCCACCCATCAGACACCTCTTTTGAGTAAAGAACAGAAAGGTGTATGTGCACACTGAGATATCTGAGATGGACTTCACCAGCACTGCACAAAAGAGACCACCATCTGGTGCAGAACACATCTGCGGTCCAATGGACTGAAACACTCACCAGCCTATTGGTATCAGGCATACACAAATAGCAAAAGCATCCTTCATACGAGATGAATGCGTAGGACTCAATTGTAGGGATTGAATGGGCCTTTTCCATGGGAGAGCTTAAAGAAAATTTCCTCACAGGAGGCCAGATAAAAACACATTGCCTCGAATACAATCTGCTGCCACAGGCATGATTTGCCACATAGCCTGGGTGAAGATCTCTATTGCCATTCTGACTCAAAAGAGGTATGTACATTTTGGTTATCTCACAGGCATCAGAGTTCATCCCTGATGTCAACAAAAACGTGAATCAAACAGAGCACCGTGAAAAATGCTTGAACGAATATGGCGCTCACCAGGAAAACATACAGGGCTGTTCAGAAACATGAATGGGAAAATCTTTATTTCGGTTTAGTGAGAGTACAAGCTGAAAAAGCACGGAGCCTGCTAATTGCTGGAAGACTGTGTAGACAAAGATTATGTAAGTCGTTGGTAGAACCTAGCAACTACTACTAAAATCGAGTATTATCAATTACATACTACAAGTCTTCCAAAAAATCTTCTGCACGTATGAAAATTGGTCGTTTTGCGTAGAAAAAAATAAACTTGAAAGACTGGAATTAAGTCAAATTACGTATATTTGCATTGTCAAACTTGATACAATGGAGGGGGAATATATATTGCAAAACTGGCTAAAAACGAGCAACACTAAAGGTTAAATAACAGACGTGCATGTGAACATTTCTGCATGCATCTAAATAAAATGCATTTGTTCTATGAGGAGTGTGGTTGCATGATTTAAACAATACACTGGTTTCAGGAGGTAGAGGAGGGGCATAAATAGAGTAGGCCCCCAAAAAAACAAAGATTCAAAATAACTCACAAATTCTACAAGAAAACATTTTCAAATGCAAACAAATTTGCAAAAAGACATACCGTTGATTTAAATACTTTTTCCAAATTAACATCGTCATCTTTCCATATTCTTAGAACCTAGAAAATGGCAGAAAGTTTAGACTTTATTAAAAATATGTATGTTCACAAGGCTACACAATGCCAAAAAAACTACACGAAATTTTGCAACAAACAGCTATTATAAAGTGCAGGAAACTCAATTAGAATTTCCGATTGAGGCATGATAACATAACCCCCTTATGCTATTTCTGCAGGTGTGAGCATCTTAAAGGCTGTAACACAATACACGCTTCAAAATTCAAATGTAGCAAGATATTCATGATCTAACTTGCTTATTACTCTGAAGCACAATTACTGAAATTATAAAAGGAATAAAAATGTATTACGCTTAATGTGGCATGAACAGCCTGAACAATTTAATAATCACACATCAAGTCATTATTTTTAAAATAGTAAAAAGATTATCACCTTGTTATCGTGAATTGCAACATACTCCCCAGTTGCAAAGTTGTATACAGCAGGGCATGTTATGGTCTGTCCTTGTTTTACTGTCCAACTGCCCAGTGGTTTTTGATCTGATACCTAAGAAAACAAGGAACATATGGATAATTTTTCAAAATACTTAGGCGAGATTACACTAAAGGCAAGCACAAAATGAATTTACATACCAAACTATAAAGGAAATTGTTTTTTCTACTAACAAATCTGTAAAAACCCACAAGAAAGTAATAATGTGTCTTCAGGAGTCACTTTAAAGAATCAACAAAACCACAAATTAATTTGTATCAATGCCCTTCATTAGAAACAAACCTGTATTCAATCAAGTCACCCATGGCAAGGTTGCACTCTCCTTGCGGGTCCACTTTCTTTAGCACGTTGCCACATCATTGCGCACACACTCCTTCCTCGTTGGAAATCCCAGTGCAGAGTTAGTCAGACACCTCCTCACACTATAATAGTATTTCTTTCATCAATCAATCAAAGGTTTATAGAGCGCGCTACTTACCCGCGAGGGTCTCAAGGCCCTAGGGGGGTGGGGGGTAGAGGAGTGCACCTCCAGCTCAGTCAAATAACCAGGTCTTGAGGCACTTCCTGAAGGTGTGCAGAGTGGGGGGAGCGTCTGATGTCGACTGGGAGCTCGTTCCAGATCTTTGCTGCGATGTAGGAGAAGGCTCTTACGCCTGCTCTGGTTCTGTGGAGGCATGGGGTCTCTGCCAGGGAGAGGTCGGCAGAGGGGAGGTTCCTTTTGAATACGTGGAAGGAGATTCTTTCGTTGAGGTATTTGGGTCCGATGTTGTGGAGGGATTTGTAGGTGTGGGTGAGTAGCTTGAAGGTCACTCTTCTCGATAGGGAGCCAGTGGAGGTCTCGTAGGTGCTGGGTCATGTGCTCCTGTCGTGGGGTTCTGAAGATCAGTCTAGCTGCAGTGTTCTGTATGGTTTGGAGCTTGTGTAGCAGGGTTCTGTTGATTCCAGCATAGAGGGCGTTGCCGTAGTCCAATCTGCTAGTTATGAGTGCATGGGTGACTGTCTTTCTGCATTCGGAGGGGGGGGGGGGGGGGGGATCAACTTGAAAGTCATCCGGAGGATGCAAAGGAAGTTGAAACAGGTGGAGGTGACGGCGTTGATCTGGCGAGTCAAGGTGAGGGAGGAGTATAGGATGATGCTGAGGTTCCGAGCGTGGTCCGTCGGGGTAGGAGGGTGTCGGGGTAGGAGGGTGTCCGAGGGCAGGGTGCCACCAGGAGCTGTCCCACGCAGTGATGGAGGGTCCGAAGACGAGGACCTCTGTCTTCTCAGAGTTCAGTTTTAGGCAGCTGTTGCTCATCCAGGCTATGACATCTTTCATACCTTCTTGGAAGCAGAGTCTGGTGTCTTCGGGGTTCTTCGTGAGAGAGAGGATGAGCTTGGTGTCATCGATGTAAGATAATATGCCGAGTCCATGCTGTCAGACGATGGCGGCGAGGGGAGACATGTAGATGTTGAAGAGAGTGGAGCTGAGCAAGGATCCTTGGAGTACTCCGTAGTTGATCTCAGTAGGATCGGCGAGAAAGAGAGGGAAACTAATCCTTTGGGTTCTGCCGGAGAGAAAGGAGCAGATCCAACCGTGGGCCATTCCCTGTATACTGGCGTCGTGGAGTCTGGCTGCAAGGGTTCAGTGGGAGATGGCGTCGTAGGCTGGGGAGAGGTCTAGTCGGATGAGGGCAGCAGTGTGGCCCTGGTCGAGTAGCATGCAGATGTCGTTGGTGGCGGCAAGGAGAGCAGTCTTGGTGGTGTGGTTGCTACGAAATCCGGACTGGAAGGGGTCGAGGATGCCGTTCTTTTCGATGAAGGTGGTCAGTGAGTATTGATGAATCTCTCAGTGAATTTGGTTGCGAAAGGAAGGAGAGAGTTGGGCCGATAGTTTTTCAGGTCCGTCTGGTCGGCCAATGGTTTCTTGAGGAGGGGCATGACGAGGGAGGCGTTGATGGTCCGGCCTAGTTCAGGTGCTATGGCGGCGGCGACTGTCAGATGTGCAGTGGTCCATGGGGGCCCCCGAGTGGGTGTTCTTCATGGTCGTTCAAACATACAGACAATGTGGGTATGCTAAACGATTTGCACATCTTTTATAGTAATTCTTCACCAGTTACAGTTCCGTTACATATTGTCTGGGTGCTCTCATGGAGTCACAACACCCACCCACTTGGGTGTAGATCCGCTAGAACTGTAAAGACAGTCTAGACCCAAAGTACAACAAGTACACCAAAGCACACCACTCTTAAATCAGTCTACTCCTATGTGCGTAATCCGCAATCCAGCCAATCAAAAGGTTTCCTTTGAAGAAGTTCACCCCAAATGATGAGTCAGGTCACTGTAGGTGTTTTCATTTATACCATTAAAGACAAAGAACCGAAGCAGGCGCGCGTTTCGTTCTCCATGGACTTCCTCAAGGCTGCAAAATCATATGTAAAAACCATTTGTAGCATACATTCTGTTTTACAAAGACAGAGTTGTTAAGTCTTTAAGCAAAAACCTGAGTGAGCTGAGCAAATATGGCAGTAACCACGAGACAATAAAAGACATAACACAAGTATCTAGGAGAACGATCAAGAGAAGCTGTGGAAAAAAGTGAAAAATGTGAAAAAGGAGAAGAATGAACCGTGAAAAAGAAAATGCGCCCCAATCTGTGATGGTAAAAAGAAATTATTATTGAAAGAAGTGACGAATAGGTGTGAGCATAGAGCCATAGAATAACGATGCCTCCATGTGCCCTAAGTGACCTAATGATGGCCATCGGTATGTATGTCTCACCTTGAGTTCATATCGCTCATTGGCAGCTCTTTCAATATCTTGTAGTTTGTATATATAAAAATATTTTTTTTCTGTATTCAAACTCCCAGTATATTTCGAGTGGCAGTCTGTATATCCTGTAGTGAATTCGATATGAAAAAATAATATTGTTTGGACTGTAAGTGATTTGAGTCCTTGTTGATATCTAATATTTAAATAAGAGAGGGCAAAACTCGGATCAACATAGTCTTGTTTAAAAAAAGTAGCTTATATGCTTACCAAAAATATAAAGGAATGGTAAATCCAGATAGTAGTTCATTACAATTTACCGGAATACAGAATTATATATATATATATATATATCTCATTAAACCGGATCTTTGACAAACATAACAGTACACCCAAAAACTCTCCAAGTATTGTTTCAAATTGTTCTCTCAATGTCCTAAACTCAATAATTTGTACAAATTAAATTAGATGCAACACTCATGTATCTCTAAATATGTTGTTCCCTTACATAATGCATCTCAGATCTTGTAGATCATTTAATTTCCTATGGTCCAACATGTTCAGGAACAAGCCTAAAAAAAAGTCTGATAACTTTGCCCTTAGATTACACCCTCTGGGATAATCCTTCACAATTCCTAATACTTTTATTTGATTTAGGTTTACTGACTGAATCAATTATCCTAAGGATATTCTCCAAGGGAAAACTATTAAAGAAATACTATTTTTCGATGGAGTTCCTTGCCATCTTGGACAGTAGACAGAACTTACCAAACACCCCCAAAATATGAAATAAGTGCATTCTCTTAAACAACCAGGAACACATGTTTATTTTATTTTTATTTTTTTTAAAGAGTTTCATACACCGCGAACTACACCAGAGACATTGGCTTTCGGACTTTACATGAGCACCAGTTTCTTTACTGATGGACACATTCATTTTTATTAGGCACGGGGACATTAAGGGGTCCATTAGGATGGCGGGCGGACTTTGCCCGCCCGCCATTCCATCGGTAAACGGGACCGCCCGCCATAAGGGCGAGGGTCCCGTGGGGGGCATTAGGATGTGCCCGCCACAGTGGCGGGCACATCCTGTATTTTCAGTATTGTGGCGGGCGGAGCACTCTGCACCGCCCGCCACAATACGAAAATTGGTTTGCAGCATTTACGTAAACAAAGCGGCAGGCACCGCGCGGTGCCTGCCGCTTTGTAAATGCAAATGTGAGGGGGTATCACAGGTACCCCCCTGTGCATGCCCCTACCCACCTTCACTGAGTGGAGACCGCCTGCCTTTCCGTGGCGGAATTGCCGCCACGGAAAAGCTTGCCAAAATGCCTATCATAATATGGCTGGCGGTGTCTGCTTGACACCGCCACCATATTAATCATTTTCCGCCCCGGCCGCAATGCGACCGGGGCGGAAAAGTGGGGGGGGGTGTTTTGCTCCGCCGTGGCCCCCCCCCGCCATTCTAATATGGCGGGGGAATACAGGGAAGGATGGCGGGCGGAGTGCCCCCGCCAGGCTGGCGGTGGCTACCGCCAGCCTGGCGGGGGCAATCTGCCCGCCATCCTAATGGACCCCTAAGTGATTTGCCAAGAATCAAAGGATGTTGAGCCTCATCGCAGGGACTCGAACCCGGTTCCCCAGCTTCGAGGTCGACTGCTCTAGCCGTAAGGCTACATCCTCTCCCTCTACATTACACTAAATACCCACCACACAAAAAATGTGTACATCTCAAACAGAAAATGCTCAATTGCTCCAATTATGAACTCTCAATGTGCACAACCCAGCACCAAAACCATATATTTGGAATAGTAATGCAGACTTAAGAGTGCCCTTTACCTCAGTATACCATTCAGACAGATTTAAATTAAACACATCAAAACCCTCAGACACACAATATTGCATCACAGCTATATGCCTCGCTAGGGATACCTCTCTAAACAACCAAAAGCACAGTCCACACAAAGGGAATTTGTAAGGCCAGCTTAATGGACAATAGCAAACTCTTTTGGCACTCTAATCTACAAACTTATCACCCAACAAATATCCTTATCTGGATGAAATTCATTTTGATTTCAAATGAACTAACACAGCCCATTAGTAAAATAAGCTTTTAACAACAGTCTACTAACCACACACAATAAAATCGATAGAGACCCAGAATGGTTTAATACCGGAGACAAGATGAAGAAGGGGCCTTGGTGGCAAACTAATAGTGGATGGCCCTGAACATAAGCTGATAAAAAAAAAAAAAAAAACTTTGATCAAGAACATTCACTCTGAGAATTCTAAACAATAAGGAAAATCCCTATAATACAGCACAATCTATAAAAATTGCTAAGCGCAGGATCTCATTCATTAAAATAAAAACACCAACTTTGTTAAAATAAAAAACGCTGCGTCACCTGCCTGCCTCTGCAGCCTTTAATGCTCCACAACTTGAGGCAATATACTAAAATCAAGAACAACATAAAAGTCCCAAAACATTACCCTAGAGAATTCTCGCTAGTAAAGCAGAAGCACTAAATAGAATTTGAGAATCTCAACAGTGGCAGAAAGTTAAATGTGGTGATCTGAGCTCTGTACAGACAGATTCGAGACGAAGCAAATCTGATAAAGTTGAACTTAATAAATGACATCCAAACTATAGCTACTCACTCTAAGGAACAACAACAAAAAGAAAAGAATTGAACACTGTCTTCGCAGCTGAGAGACTCCAAAGTCTAACAGATTATCCACACAAAATGTTTTACAATAAATTAACCCGAGAACTACATGAAACTAATAACGGAACTTCAATACATTCTACATTACTCTACAATGAAAAATACAGTACCAGCCACTACAATTAAATGGCTTTCACAGACAGAAACCTCAACCATAAACACAATAATCTTCTTTGGAAAAGAAGGTCAAACCATCACCAAACCCTAAAAATGTGTAAAAGACGGGTCTTTATTTAGGAAAAGTTAACACAAATCAAAGCATCTTAATATGATCTATTACAAGCAAAATATAGCACAAAGATTGATACTCGTATGGTAAAAGACAGGATGTTGCCTAACATATGTTAAATTCCCTTCTGGGCTTGTTCTACTTTTCAGCTGCCGTCGATACGGTCAGTCATGACTGCAGACTAGTGCCTATGTTTTAAACTCATTCACTGCCCAGGTTAGAGCAAAATATTTCAAGAGATGTTGAGTGCAGCAGGGGATCTGTCTAATAACTAAATATGGTAAACAATAACATGAAACTGCTAGGAGTTCTAATACCAGGGGGAGATGGAATTTAACAGTAGGAGATGTGCGCATGTGTGTGCCGAAGCACAAACTGCCGTGTCCTATCTTGTAACTGGTATTGGTGTTAGAGAAGCATATGCTGCTTTACAAAATTAAATTATTGCAACTTGTGCTGAGAGAACAGGATAAAATAGAGGGAGCACAGTGCACCATGGAGAGCTTAGGGTACAAGCTTCTCTTCAAAGGCAATGATTGACAGTCAGTCCCCATCAACAACTACAAAGGAGTGGGCCTGCTCTAACACACATAACAGGGACCACATGAACATCAACATGACAGTTTGCGACACATAACAGGCTTTGACTGTGAAGTAGGGCAGACTTTCCTCATGGAGAATAGGCACCACAAACGCATTAGCAGCACAAATGTAACGCACACACAAAACATGCAGCACACAGTTCCTCGAGGCACTAGATTAGTTAGTGAAATGCCTTCACAATAGTACATAATCAGCACTGGCTCAGGCAATGCGGTTACCAGATCCCCTGGTACGGGAGAACCACAAGATTCAATCCTGGGCTTTCGTTAAACAGCTTGATGTATTTTATGAGTTCTGGTTCACTTCAGTAACTCTGATGTAACGTGTAGAGTTCTAGGGGCATCATGTGAAGCTCTGCGTGTCCTGGGTGACCACTGGATCATTTGGATTGTGGCTGATTCAGAGGTGGCTGCGTTACCTGTGGTGGATATAATTAAAGAGAAGTATTCTATTTCCTACGTGTTGGGGACTTCTCTTAACAGATTTCTAATGGAAAAGTCCAGAATTCATGCATTGTGTCCTTGTTGGCATGGAGTCAGCTGGTAACATTATAGGACAACTATATATTCAACTTACAAATGAGGTACAGTGCAACTTAAAGTGAAAGCATCGCGTATTAAAAGGTACTGTTAATCCTCTTTCCATTCACCAGTCAAAAACTAAAAGAGGAACACAGCATCAAGAGGGTAAATAGGATTCCAAATGGTAAAGTGGTGAAATAACACTGGCTGGGGGCAAAATGATAAAGGAATTGTGTTACCAAGGAGAAAGATGGGAAGGCATATTCACTAAGAAAAATGATTCCCAATTGAAACAGAACTATAACGAACCACTAACCTTGTACAGGGTCACCGTACGTCCATGGGTCGTCACCAGGAGCCGATCGCCTTCCTCCCCACCAGGTTCTAACCCAAGGATCACATCGAATGCACCGTTTGGACCTGACACAAGCCCACACAAGTTAAACTCAGACAAGAAGGTAGCCATGCTGGATTAGAATCCCATAAGCCACCGCGAAAGGTGACGTCAACACGTAAAGCACGTTACTAAAGAAGCATAGATACCGACGGTGGACAAACCAGGAAGTCACAAGTGAGGTATTTGAAATAGAAGACAGACTTGCAAAGATTACAACCAGAAACTTTAATTATTAATGTACTTAATCCAAATTAATTTTTGATGGCGAAGGGGTTATTACACCGTTGTCAAATAGCCGAAATGTGAAACTATGATGGAAACTGACAGAGTAGGCGTCGTAGCTATTTTGAAATAGAGATTCGTGTGCTGTACTACTTCGGCAAATGTACCGAAAGCGAGCACTAGAGGGCAGGCGTGTCGCTAATATGCAGAGTAAACATGATTGGAATATGGAGAATGAAGAATTTACTAGCTAACTAGAAGGAAAGTTTCGATTCTAGTAAGGAGGTTAGATTTAGATTCTAGTATGGAGGTTTAATTATGTAATTTTTAGGTCTTGCCAACAGACAGCTTTGCTCTGTGTGTTGTTGAAAGATCTGGTGTGGCAATACCAGTACTTACAGTGGACTTAGGGTCAGCGTATTCATTACTATTAGTTGGGTTTCTTGTCAATCTCATTTGCTTGATTCTTATACGATTGTTTACTTCCTCTTTTATTTTATTATCTCTCTGCTGAAGCCTAGCTGTTTTACAGTGTTTCTGATTGGATGAGGTGTGGCCTTCCAGTGCCTATATTTCAGGAACTACAGTTTTATTTTGCTTGCAGCACTCCATGGTAGTGCATGTTTTTTCATCCACTCTGCAATGTGTGCGTTCTTTGACCATTCCATGACAGATAGCACACTCCTGCTTTTAACAAGACTTGTTATGGAAATGTATGTGCTTTGAATGCTGTTTCTTGTTTACAAGTTAGCTCGCCTCTGCCGTTGTCGGCTCCTAAAGCATTTGCTAATAATATATTTAGCAAAAACATAGATCTGTGCTGAACAACAGACTTTTACTAGGGTATGAATTGTGCTTATTAATTTAATGCCAAGCAGCCTGCGAGGTTTCTTGTAAAGTATTTCATAATCATTTCCCATCAGGCACACTGCTATATAACAAATAAAGCCAGTGGTGTGAGTAAACGGAAGTTCTATGAAAGCAAAGCTGTGATCTCAATGACACTGTATATATAGAACTGTGAAAGTAAGGGATCATTGGTTGTCTATTGCTGACAGAGAGTCAGGGTTGAGTCTTATGCTGAGCTGCATAAATGGGGCTGATGCAGTGAAGCTACTGTGTAAAAATTGATTTCACACTATCGAGTCCCATGTTGAAGTGAGCATATGAAGTGTTTTAATGCTGCTTGCTATTCATGCTCGCTCCACCAGTTCTCCAAAACCCCCAAAATCTGGCACATGTATTTAAAGTAGAAAAAAGTCTACCAGGGTGGATTTCCTAAAACAACTAAACAGGACTACCCTGGGATGCCCAGGACCCCTGGTTACCCTCCTATGGAAATCAACTTGTTTAAGTATAAAATAAAGTTGCACATTTTGTATGTTCAACATTAAACTGTTTTTTTTTAATAGACACAAATACATATCTTAAGGGTCACACATTTAAAAAAAATCTTGAAATTTGCCTTTAACAATCGTTTACATTTCAGTAAATATATTGCTCTTACTTCAAAACTTTCATTTGATGTCAAAACAAGCATTGGCAAAGCCAATAGGTTTCACCTTCGCAATTGGCCTTTTTAATGTCTTTTAGCCATATTGTTCTGCAGCGTAGCGTGCAGTCGCATGGCATAGAGTGGTGTGGAGTGGCAAAGAGTAGCTTGGCATGTCAGAGGGGATTAGAGTAGAGTGGCTTAGAGTATTTTGGCGTGCATTGGTGTAGAGTGCAGTGGGGTAAAGTGGATTGGCATAGAGGGGAGTGTAGTATACTAGAATTAATTGGCGTGGAGAAGAGTGGGGTAGAGTGCACTGGCGTGGAGTGCAGTGGCGTAGAGTGGTGTAGAGTAGTGATGTGAAGTAGAATGCAGTGGCATAGTTCATTGGTGTAGAGTGCAGTGGCTTATAGTAGTGCAATTTCAAATTGTAGAGTGGTGCAATGTAGTGTGCAGTGGTGCAGAGTAGAGTACATTGGCATAGAGTACAGGTTATGGAGGTGGAAGGGAGAAGAAATGACATGGAAGGGGGACGGGTCAGTTGTCATATCCTCTTATACCTTAATGCATCTTACCACAAACAATTTTGGATTGTCACTAAAAGCAGGGTAGGATACCAACCTGGTATTCGCCTTTGTCCTCCTAGAGATGGTAAATGTAACATCCTCCGGTTTGAAGACTGTAGCTGAGAAACCCAGTGCCCTCACATCCGAAACTCCTGCATGAAATTAGGCATAACAAGGTAACCAGCTTCGCAGAAAGGTCTTTTCCGGAAAGGTACTGGTTATCCTGAAAACTCATGAGAAACCTCAGAACCACATTCACGTCCCATAGGCTGGCAAAGCTAGGTTCCTGCGGCTTTGTGAGTTTAATTCCTTACATCAGCTAACATATCCATGGATGTTCTCCTACTGGAACGTTGTCGATGGTACTGTGGCCAGCAGAGATGATGGACCTGAAAGAGTTCCTAGTATAATGGACCAGGCCTGATTGTGCCAGCTGCACCAAAAAGATAAGGATATGAGTAATCTCTGCTTCATCGGATCCAGGTGTCTCGCCACACACTAACGAAACCATTTTCTCCATGCCAATCGGTAGCTCTTGATGATAGCCATAGCCCATGCTTGTTGGATAAAGTTTGCAGCTTCTTCTGAAAGGTGGTTGTCTTTCTAGTGTCCCTGGAAACCCTCCATGCCATGAGGTTGAGATGGCCTGCAAAACTAGCAGATGGTGGCAACCCTGGGGACACCGGAGGATTGAAGGGAAGAAGGGCAACTCTATCAGAGGATCTCATGAAAGTTCGATCAGTGTTAGGAACCATGCCTGCAACTACCAGATCGGTGTCACTAATGCCAGTGATGCTTTTGGTCACCTGACCTCAGCCGATAGTTTGGTAATTATCATGAAAGGAGGAAAGGCGTAGGGTTGGCTCTCAACCAATCCTGGAGGAAAGCGCCCACCACTCACATACATTGGTGACTGAAAATTCATTCTGGACGTGAACAGATCCAAATCGCATGGACCATATCTGACCATCAAGCTAGGAAGATTCAGTGGTTCAGTTGCCAAAAGCTGCTGTCAGTGAAGTATTTGGCATTCCAGTCTGCTACCCTATTCTGGATCCCTAGAAGGTACTCCACCATCACCGAGATCTGTTTTTGCAGGCAACAATGTCAGAAGTCCTTCACTAGTCTGACTGGGCCCTAGAGCTAGTGCATCCCAAGTGGTTGATATACTGGGCTTCTGACACATTGTCCATCCGCAGCAGGATGCAGCAGTAGATCTTGTCTCTGGTGAGGGAATTTATTGAGAAGGTACCAGCCAAGAGTTCCAAACTCTTGATGTACAACATCAGTTCCTCCTCCGTCCATCTGCCCCCCATAGAGATGTCGCCACATCTGACTTCCCAGCCCTGATGGCTGGCTTCTGATTCTATGACCATGTCTGGTTTGGTTCTGAAAATTGCTCTGTCATACCAGGCCTCCAAATGATCTATCCACCCCTTGAGTTCCGTCTTGAGGGCACAGAGAGCCGTTTGCTTGTTGGACAACGCAAAGTTCACACTGGCTGCCGAGAGGCTTAGGCTCCTCCTTATTAAGATTGATGCCAAGTTGGGTGAGCTTGCTACCTCCAAAGCAGAAGGCCGTAGCTCAAGGGGATCTCTTTGGTGAGTCCTTCGTCAATGAGTTGAGCAAATTTGTCACCACTTTATATGCCTTAGATAAGGAGAAAATATCCATAAAAAAGATTTTCCCCATAAAGGTTTTAGGCTCCTCACCACTGCGCGCTGCGCTTTGCTTTAAGACGCCTCAGGGCTTTTAATTATTCCCGTTTTGTCGCATTATTTTTATTTGGTTTGGGACCACATTTTACCTTGCTTTTAACTTCACCTCCGCATTGCCGCACCTTAAATGTGCCCCGCACCGCTATTTTGGCGGATTGTCCTTCGCGCTTTCTACTCTGGTGAGCGCCATCTTGGGGGAATTCAGGGAAGCTCACGCCTCACTCTGCGCTCTAGCAGTCAGGTGGACTGGCTAGAGCCCTACTTAAACTCGATATAATGGCGCGCAGCGTGTGCGCGCTGTGTGTGCGCCGCAATGACGCCGGAGTCACGCCAGAGTCCAGCCCGTCTGCGCCCGTCCGCGCTGAGGACGGGCTGGACGGCTGGTCGTTGGGTCGCCTCGAGGAAAAATCTACGCCTGTCAGGTACTCTAGTTATGACCTGCTTAACTTAAAAGCATCCTGGCTCCCATGTCATTTTAAATCCTCCCCGGAGGCCCTCTCTCACCCTCTATGTTGTGGGTGTTCTCTTGAGGGCTCAGGGGACTCCAGCCTTCCTCCGTCACCCCACCCATCGGGATACTATACTAACAAAAGAGGCAGTACTGTGAGAGAAGACGGCTTCCTTATCAATGCCCGCTCGCTAATTAAGCATAATATCGCTTTCAAAGAGTTTGTGCTGGATACAAAGCCCTCGTGGGTATTTGTCACCGAAACGTGGGCAAAGGATTCTTCTGGCCCAGACCTTGTTGAGGCAGTTCCAGAGGGCTATTTTTTGGCACGGCTGGATAGAATAGGCCGGGTAGGAGGAGGGTTGACTATCCTCTATAAAGATAGCTTTCATTGTCATACCTTACCTCTATCGGATCCTCAGGATAACTTCCAGGCCCTGTATTTCTCTCTAAAGGGCGTCTCCGAAACCCCATTTAAAGGGATCCTGATATATCGTCCCCCCAGCCCCAGAGCTGATTTTGGACAACAACTGCTGCGCATCCTTGAACCCTACTTTGGCCGCGAACATCTAACAATCTTGGGAGATCTGAATTATCACTTAGAGAAGTTGGAGGCTAGTGATACTCTCTCCCTGCTGGATGCCTTGTCCGCCTGTGGGCTGAATCAGCTTGTGAGAGGTGCCACCCATCAAGCGGGTCATACGCTTGATGGGATCTTCTCCAATGATGATAGGTTGGCTGTAAAGGACCCCTTTCCCCTCTCTTGGTCGGATCACTTTGCTGTACCGATTGAAGTGACCTGTCCGATTGTTGTCAGAAACGACAAGATCCCGAGTAAAATGGAATCACGGAGGAATTTTAAAAATATCTCTAATAGCTCTCTTACTTCCTGGATCTCCAGTATGTCCACCTCTCAAGAGGAAGACGTTGATCTGGCGGTCTCGCAGTTTGAAAAGGCCGTTACTATGGCATTTGACGAACTGGCTCCTGCCCGGTTGCGTTATTCGGCGAGGAAAAAACCTTCGGCTCCGTGGTTCTCTGAGCACCTAAGACTCCTTAGGCAGGGAGTCAGGAGACAGGAGCGTCTCTGGCATACCAGCTGGGATCTAAGGGACAAAGAGGCGCATAAGATCTTATTGAGGGGCTATAAGGTGGAGGTAATAAGGGTGAAACAGGAATACTTTACGGCTCTCACTATTTCACTCTCCTCCCCGAAAGAGCTCTTCAAGATTGTTGACTCCCTCACATCCCTGCAGATCCCGGACCCTGTTATTACCTCTCAGCAACTTTGTAACAACATAGCTCTTTTCTTTCAGACCAAGATCGCTGATGTTTATTCAGCTTTAGAGCTGCAGAGGACTCTTATTACTGTGCCCTCTGTCCCCTCTGTTTCTGCACCAGTTCCTGCTGAGAACTTTTCCTTGAGGCGCCTTGCCTTCTTTCCTCCTCTCTCTCTTCAGGAATTAGAGAATCTCCTGAATAAAACTAGGTCTGGCTCCCCATTAGATGCCTGTCCGCTTAAGATCCTCAAGCAGTGCAAGGAATCTCTCCTGCCCCCCCTTGTTGAGATTATGAACAGGGCTATAAGGGACGGCATCTTCCCTCAGCAATGGAAGAGGGCAGTGGTAAAGCCTTTGCTTAAGAAACCATCTCTCGACCCTGGGGTATTAAAGAACTTCCGGCCGATCTCACTGCTCCCTGCTCCTGCAAAGATGCTGGAAACCCATCTGAATAAGCATCTCGCGGGCTTCGTGGAAAGTTCAGGTCAGCTGGATTACTCTCAGCATGGTTTCAGGAGGGAACATAGCACCGAGTCGGCCCTTACCATAGTGCTGGATAATATCCGCACCCTCCTGATCCTGCTAGACCTCACGGCGGCCTTCGACACCCTCTCTCCCTCGGTTTTAACATCTCGCCTGAGGGAGATTGGGGTTGAGGGGTCTGCCCTGCGTTTGCTGACCTCTTTCCTCGACCAGAGAGCGCAGAGGGTGAAGTTGGGGGATTTTCTATCTCCATCCCTGTCTGTGCATTGTGGGGTCCCTCAGGGGTCGGCATTAAGTCCGACCCTTTTCAACATCTATGTGACCCCACTTGCCAGACTTATTAGATCTTTCGGGATGGAGGTAGTCTCCTATGCCGACGACACCCAGATCCTCGTCTCTCTCTCCCAGCCGGCCAGCACGACTGCCTCCAATTTTAGATCTTGTATGGAGGCAGTCGCTCAACGGATGATTCACAATTCATTGAAACTAAATGGGGAGAAGACGGAGGTCATGGTGTTCGGAGGAAAGGAAGAGATATGGTCGGCGAACTGGTGGCCGGACTCACTGGGAGCCTGTCCTGTCCCTGCCACTTTGGCCAAAAATCTAGGAGTTCTTATTGATCCTACCCTCAGCATGCGTCAACAGGTCAATAGAACAGTTTCAACCTGCTGCGGTATAATCTATGTACTGAGGAAAATTAGACACTATCTCTCTCAGCAGGCGAGCAAACAAGTCGTGGTCGCACTTATTGGCTCCCGTCTGGACTATTGCAATGCGCTGTATGCGGGATTAAACAAGGGTCTGCTGCAGCGCCTGCAGTTGGTCCAGAACGCGGCGGCCAAATTTGTATTAGATCTGCCCAGACATGCCTCGGCCACCTCTGCCAGAAAATCGCTACACTGGCTCCCCATTGAAGATCGTATTCTTTTTAAAACTCTGTGTATGACCTACGAGGCCTTGGCTAGAGGCAGTTCTACTGGGATTGGATCCATCCTGTCCCTCTATAGCCCCTCTAGGAACGTGCGCTCCACCAACACATTTTTGTTATCAGTTCCATGCACCCGGAGAGCTAAATGGGGTGGCAAAGCCTTTTCTACTCTAGCATCTAAGTCGTGGAATACTCTTCCGGTGGAACTTAAGTCCCTTCCCACCATGCAGTCATTTAGAAAGGCTCTGAAAACCCGGCTTTTTGCGAACGCATATTTGTAGTTGTGTTCTGCCTTTCTGTTTTTGATTTGTTTTGTTAGGCGCCTTGATGCCTTCGGGTTTTAGTTGCGCAGTATAAATTTTATTTCATTCATTCATTCATTCATTGTGAGGAAGGGACAAGGCAGGATCCACTCTTTCAGCCGGTCATTTTAACAAGGCTCCTCTGGATGCCAGTTCAGACTAAATAATGTCTGCCACGATGGACGCCAATGGACCTTCTTTCCCAACAGAGGCACAGGAAGAGGCAGAGCAAATGCACCGGGAGGCTTTACCGGTAAGCAATATCCTTTCTTTCTCTGGAAACCTATGAGAAAGAATCCTAAGGTTTGGTTACAGTTGGAGGAAAATCACCTCAGACCCATGGGTTCTACAGATGGTTTAGGGCTTCCACATGGAGTTCTACAGATCCCCAACCCAGGTGGGCCTCTGATCTTCTTAGCCGAGGAGATGAATCTGATAGATTTCGAGGTGAGGTGATGGACCTTTTGAAAAAAGCCACGATTTGTAGGTCGGCATTACACCTGAAAGAGTTTCTGAGCAGCATATTCTTAGTAGAGAAAAAGACAAAGGGATCACACCACTCATACACTTGAGGGAATTCAACAAGTGGCTTGTCTATTGGCACTTCAAGATGGAAGGTATCCATCTTTTGTGAGTTATTCTCCTGTCGGGGAACTGGATGGTGAGACTGGTCTTAAAGGATACATACCTCACTGTCCCTATATACCCTCCTCACCGATGATTTTTCAAACTTGGTTGTAGGGGACTCTCATCTGCACCATGGTGTTCACCAAGCTCCTTCGCCCAGTGGTAGAGGTCCTCAGCAGGAGAGGAAGCCGGCTGATTATATATTTGTACAACATCCTTCTGATGGATCAATCACAGTCCCAACGTATACAAAATGCAAACATAACTATTGCACTCCTACAGGATTTGGACTTTGTCATCAACGGCCAGGAATCAAAGTTGAACCCGTCCCAGAAGATGACCTTCCTGGGGTTTCTCATAGAATCTACCTTGGCCTTTCTGAACCTACTGGAACCGAAGATCTCCAAGATAAGGAAGGAACTCATGAAAGTTTTGAAGCTGGACAGAATCTCTCTCCGCCAGTTGACCAGGATTGTAGGACTTCTATCATCGTTGATCCAGGACATATTCCTGGGCCAGATACATTACTGGGTGCTACAGAGACCGAAAGCTGCACACCTCAGGAGAGGCCTCATGTACTTAGAGCCAATTTCCCTGTCACCCGAAGCCAAGAACTGCTCCCGCCACGTAGCCAAAATCATCATGGATTTTGGCTATGCGACAGGAACGATTCTTATATAGAACAAAACATACAAGGGCTAAAAAAAACAATGCCTACACTGATATGAATCCTTTGGAATAGTCCATTAAGAAGTCACTCCAAAAGCGACATTTACTTTGTTGGTGTACTCAAGGAATAAGAGGTCCAACTGGCACTCCTAGCTAGAGTGAGGGACCAAGGTGAACACCAGAAAATGATCTTAATGAACTAAGATAGACTACTGTTATTGTTATTGCCCTGAGGAAGACCTTTTGGGTCGAAATGTGTTGGCTACGGTCGTTTTTAAGAAAAAAAAATTCAATAAGGAAACAAAGAAACAAGAATCAGCTTCTCTTCACTTTACTTGTACTTATAGAACATACTAATCTTTGCACATGTTGGAGTGCTGAATCATTGTTTTTGTTATTTTCCTTATCTCCACTTGCATTCTTTCAGCATCAATGGCTTACAGGTAAAATATAAATTCCTCCTTCCATTTTTACCACTCTAAGGGGTGGATGCCCTTTATTTTGTAAGAACTTCTGTGGTTGATTAAATTGAATACTATTAGGAGAGCAAGGATATGAGCACTGAAAAAGGAGGAATTGACTTTACACAGTGGTTAGGAAATTGCAGGCGAACCAAAGAGAAAGAGTAAAACGGCCACAATATAATACAAATGAAATTTTGGGTAAATAAGTAAAATACCATTAACTCTTTTTCACCTTGCTGCTGGAATGCATAAATCCCATAGAGAATAATTTTGCTATTCAGTGCTAAAGTGCAAGTGCTCCTACTGTAAATTGTGTTATGATTGGTTTCCTATGATTGGCATATTTAATTTGCTAGTAAGTACAGTGCACTGTGTGTGCTCAGGGCCTGTAAATCAAATGGTATTAGTGGGCCTGCAGAACTGGTTGTGCCACCTACACAAGTAGCTTTTCAAAGGTATCTCAGACCTGCCACTGCTGTGTCTGTGCGCAGTTTTAACTGTCATGTCATGAAAGATGCAGGCTCACATCAAAGTAGGTTTGAAAGTAGGTTTATTCTCCATTGAAGATCCCATCCAACCTGCCTTCCAGATCAGCTCCAACTGATACAGTACAGTTCAGATCACAACACAATGACCCCCCAATATTCTACATTCTACTATGTCATGCGTGGTAACCATAACCCATGCATTCTACTCTGCCATGCAGGTGGATTCCACACATCTCCCTTCCTCAGAATGAGAAAAAGAACAAAAAAACAATACAGAAGGCTCTGAAACTACAGAACAGAGAAAATACTAAAATGCTAAATATACTCTTTAAGATAACATGGACGTTTTGTAATCCTCGAGGAGCACCGGAGATCCGAATCAGAAGCAGCTTGGTTCTTCGTAGCTGAATTCTTGATTATTTTGTGACCAAGATCACAATTCTCATCCTCCATGTCCATGTGTCCATTTTTTAACACAACAACTCTATTGAGATTCCACACCCGATGGTCTTGAGTTTTCACAGCATTCCTGAAAACTTTAATAACTCGTAAGGGTTCAAAATATTTAAGACTCGCATTCCCAATCTGCCCAGGTTTTTTAAACACCGCCAAATCACCAGCATTGACTTTCACCAACTTAACCGATTTTCTCTTATCAAAATTAAACTTTCTTTGCAGAACCTTATGATGTTCCCTTTCTTTGAGATCATCCTCATTACACATGTATTCTTTACCCTTGCTTAAACTATAATCATTGACCCAACTGGGTTCAAGATGCGAGTTGGGAATTCTCTTGCGAAAAAGAAAGAATTGAGTTTTCCCTGTAGTGGAATGAGGTGTTCTACTATACTCTTCTATTTTTTTTTTTATTTCACATTTCCAATCTAGCGACAGGGATTTAGCAAGGGTTATGGTTTCTTTAATAATCCTATTGAACCTCTCTAAAAATCCAATTGGCCTCGGGATGATAGAGGGAACATATTTTGTGCAAAATACCACGTGACGTTAAAAATTCTTTAATTTCCTTGGAGACAAATTGGACTCCATTGACTGATAAAATTGACTTAGGCATGCCCTCTCTTGCAAACAATTTTTTTTAACATTTGATAATGTTTGCTGAATCAGTACTAGACAAAAGAAATACCTCAGGCCAACGAGAGTACAAGTCAACTATGACTAACAGAAAAACGTGAGAACCAGAGTTATTGATGGGTTCTATGATGTCAAGAACAATATCATCCCATGGAGATTTCGGTCGACAATCATTGGTTGCAATCTAGGCAATTTAGATTTAGCACTCAAACTGCATGTGATACAGTCACAAATTTCCCTCTCAATAAGTTTATCCATACCTGGCCACCAGTATGATGAGCGTAACCTTTCTTTGGTCTTGGTGATCCCAGGATGACTAACATTCGCCAAATTTATCAACTCGTTCCTGAGACTCATTGGAGGAATTAACTTGGAACCACAAAACAAAATATCCATGTCAACAGAAAGTTCATCCTTTACACTCCAGAAAGGTTTGGTCGCATCAGAACCAGCTTTTGCACTGGACCACTTACCCTGAATCAGAGTCATAACTTCTTTGAGATTAATATTCTTAGCTAACTCACTAGTCCATTTCTCTTCAGAAATATGATTAAGCTCAACTGCACACACCCACTCACAACTTTCATCACCTTCGTCATTTTCACCACATTCACCAGAAACCACCTTGAAAAAACATCAGCGATCGTATTATCAGCTCCAGGAATGTACTTGAGGGTAAAAGAATACTCTTGAAGTCCAATTATCCATTTGGTTATGCGGCTAGATATCTTATCCAAACCTTTACTTTCAAAGATCTCCACCAAAGGCTTGTGGTCTGATCTTATCTCAAAATCAACACCCAACAAAAACCTCTTTAGTATTTTTACAGCCCAAAAAATGGGCAAAGATTCATGCTCCACCTCGGAGTATCTTGTCTCTGGCTCTCTTAGACTACGAGAAAGAAACATGACAGTTCTCATCCCGTGTGGTCCAAGCTGTTGCAAAACAGCGCTAAGGCCTTTCACGCTCGCATCAGTTGTTAAAATCGATTTCAGACTGGTGTCAAAGCTCTGTAAGAAAGGGGCATTAGATAATTTCTCCTTAATAATAATAAATTCCTCCTGACACAAATCAGACAAGACAAAATTAACACCCTTTTTAGGTCGAGGACCGTACGCTGCGCTTGCGCAGTCTCGGTCAGAGATTTAATGTTTTCTAGTAAAGGGCTTGAACCCGCCTCTCTTTTCCATTGGCTGGCTTCCTAAACGGAGGCCAGCCATTGGAGGAGAGGGGCGTCACTTGGTTCAAGCCCCGTCTTTAGGCGATTTGGGGGCGTATTTCTTTCTGTTCTTTCTTCTTTTTAAGCCCTGTCCCTTTTTTAGTGGTGGGCGTTTATTTTTTTTTTTATTTTTTTTTTACAGGGCCGTTCTCCTGTTTATTTTGTTTCTTCCTTGCTGGGATGTACGTGCTATTTTGGGGCAGGTAAGCCATTTTGTATTTTGTCCGTGTTTGTTTCTTGTCTAATCTTTTATCCACCAGTCTCTTGTTGTTTGTTTGTTTGTTTCTATCTTGCTAATTTAATGTATTTTTGTCTTTTTTTCCCAGGTCCAGCATTGCCCGTGTCGTCTATGTGCAGCGGTTTGCTCGGAGTGGTTTCAACGGTATGCATGCTCCTGTTTTCGTGTTTAAGGTAAGCCATGTGTTCAATATTCCTAATTTAATCTTTTTTTGTCTTTTTTTTCCCCAGGTCCAGCGTTGCCCGTGTTGTCTATGTGCAGCGGTTTGCACGGAGTGGTTTCAACGGTATGTATGCTCCGGTTTTCTTGTTTAAGGTAAGCCATCTGTTCAATATTCCTCATTTAATGTTTTTTTGTCTTTTTTTCACAGGTCCTGCGTTGCCCGTGTCGTCTATGTGCAGCGGTTTGCACGGAGTGGTATTCAACGGTATGTATGCTCCTGTTTTCGTGTTTAAGGTAAGCCATCTGTTCAATATCATTAATTTAATGTATTTTTGTCTTTTTTTCACAGGTCCAGCGTTGCCCGTGTCGTCTATGTGCAGCGGTTTGGACGGAGTGGTTTCGACGGTATGTATGCTCCTGTTTTCGTTTTTAAGGTAAGCCATCTGTTCAATATTCCTAATTTAATGTATTTTTGTCTTTTTTCCCCAGGTCCAGCGTTGCCCGTGTCGTCTATGTGCAGCGCCTTGCACGGAGTTGTTTCAACGGTATGTATGCTCCTGTTTTCGTGTTTAAGGTAAGCCATCTGTTCAATATTCCTAATTTAATGTATTTTTGTCTTTTTTCCCCAGGTCCAGCGTTGCCCGTGTCGTCTATGTGCAGCGCCTTGCACGGAGTTGTTTCAACGGTATGTATGCTCCTGTTTTCGTGTTAAAGGTAAGCCATCTGTTCAATATTCCTAGTTTAATGTTTTTTTGTCTTTTTTTCCCAGGTCCAGCGTTGCCAGTGTCGTCTATGTGCAGCGGTTTGCACGGAGTGGTTTCAACGGTATGTATGCTCCGGTTTTCGTGTTTAAGGTAAGCCATCTGTTCAATATTCCTAATTTAATGTATTGTTGTCTTTTTTTCACAGGTCCAGCATTGCCCGTGTCGTCTATGTGCCGCGGTTTGCATTGAGTGGTTTCAACGAAATGTATGCTCCTGTTTTCGTGTTTAAGGTAAGCCATCTGTTCAATATTCCTCATTTAATGTTTTTTTGTCTTTTTTCCCAGGTCCAGCGTTGCCCGTGTCGTCTATGTGCAGCGGTTTGCACGGAGTGGTTTCAAAGGTATGTATGCTCCGGTTTTCGTGTTTAAGGTAAGCCATCTGTTCAATATTCCTCATTTAATGTTTTTTTGTCTTTTTTTCACAGGTCCAGCGTTGCCGTGTCGTCTATGTGCAGTGGTTTGCACGGAGTGCTTTCGACGGTATGTATGCTCCTGTTTTCGTGTTTAAGGTAAGCCATCTGTTCAATGTTGCTAATTTAATGTATTTTTGTCTTTTTTTCACAGGTCCAGCGTTGCCCGTGTCGTCTATGTGCAGCGGTTTGCACGGAGTGGTTTCAACGGTATGTATGCTCCTGTTTTCGTGTTTAAGGTAAGCCATCTGTTCAATGTTGCTAATTTAATGTATTTTTGTCTTTTTTTCCAGGTCCAGCGTTGCCCGTGTCATCTATGTGCAGAGTCAGGTAAGCTATGTTAGATTGTGTTTTATTAGATTAGTAATTGACTTTTTAGAGATTGAATTGCTGTTAAGTTTGGGACAGTTCTGGAATGAACAGAATGTGACGCAAAGAGATTAAGGTAAGTGTAATGTTTGTATACTTTTATCTGCTTCTCTAATGTGACTGTAGTTTGTATAGTGCGCTTTTATGACAATGTAATGTTTGTATTGCGAAATGTGTTTTTTTTCTTTTTAATGTGGATTGTGCTTACTTTTTATTGTTATGACTATTAGTTTTATCTTGATAATTAGATTGTGTTTTATAATATTGATATGTACATCTTTTTGTCGAAAGTGCTGTTACTCTGATTTTGGGGGAGTATCTTATTTTACAACGTCGGGGGCACTTTTTTTTATTGAATCAGCGGTTGGCGATATCTTCGAGAGAGTTCTCTGATCAACGGTACGTGACGCAGCAAGACTAAGGTAAGTGCGACTTTTGCGTGTACTTTCTGTGTTAGCCATCTTCTGTTTTCGGCTCTTGTACTGTATTTTTTATTTTGTTTTTGCAAGTTTCCCATAGCTCGTGTCCAGCTCGTGTCTAAAGATAAGTGTAATGTGTGTATACTTTTATCTGCTTCTTTAATGTAACTGTAGTTTGTATAGTGTGCTTTTATGACAATTTAATCTTTGTATTGTTAAATGTGTTTGTGTTTTTTTAATGGGGATTGTGCCTAATTTTTATTGTTATGACTATTAGTTTCGTTTACATAATTAGATTGTGTTTTATAATATTGGTATGCATGTCTTTTTGTCGAAAGTGCTGTTACTCTTATTTTGGGGAAAGTATCTTATTTTACAACGTCAGGGTGGGGCAAGTTTTTTTATTTAAGCAGCGGTCGGCGATATCTTCGAGAGATTTCTCCAATGAACTGTACGTGACGCATCAAGATTAAGGTAAGTGCGACTTTTACGTGTACTTTCTGTGTTAGCCATCTTTTCTTTTGTGCTATTTTAATGTATTTTGTCCTTTGTTTTTCAGGTCTCCTGTGGCTCGTGTCCGGTTCGTGTCGTGTTTGTAAAACTTATCTTCTGTTTTGTGCTCCTGTAATGTATTTTCTGTGTCTTTCTAGGTGTAATTCGGCTTGTGTGTGGCTCGTGTCCTCTGGCTCGTGTCCGGCTCGTGTCTTCTTTGTAAAACTTATCTTCTGTTTTGTGCTCCTGTAATGTCTTTTCTGGGTTTTTTCTAGGTGTACTTCGGCTCGTGTATGGCTCGTGTCGTCTCTGTGCATCGACTCCTGTTGGCGTGAGTCATGTAAGCTATTTTAGATTGTGTTTTATTAGATTGTTTCTCAGGTATACTGTTGCTCCTGTAGTTTCTGTGTTAGCCAGCTTCTGTTTTGTGCTCTTGTAATGTATTTTTACTTTCGTTTTTCAGGTCTTTTCTGGCTCGTGTCCGGCTCGTGTCTTGTTTGTAAAACGTATCTTCTGTTTTGTGCTCCTGTAATGTACTTTCTGTTTATTTCTAGGTGCACCTCCGCTCGTGTCTGGTTCGTGTCGTCACGATACAGTTTGTGCTGTTTGCGTGAGTCAGGTAAGCTATCTACTGTTGCTCGTGTACTTTCTGTGTTAGCCATCTTCTGTTTTGTGCTCTTGTAATTTATTTATTTTTGTTTTTCAGGTCTCTTCTGGCTCGTGTCCGACTCGTGTTTTGTTTGTAAAACGTTTCTTCTGTTTTGTGCTCCTGTAATGTATTTTCTGTTTCTTTGTAGGTGTACTTCGTCTCGTCTATGGCTCGTGTCGTCTCTGTGCATCGGCTCCTGTTACCGTAAGTCAGGTAATCTAATGTGGTTTTTTTTTCAAGGCAGACAACTTGGAGCCACATCGCTGTAAGACTAACACCATGCTTTGTTATTAGGTTTGGGCATAAGTCACACGTCCCCACTAACAATCCTAACAACTCACACCTACAGTCCTTTCATCCTTAGGGACATGCTCCGACTTACAATTTGCATACGGCTCGACAGCTACAGCTTACGTGCTGAGCGCCATAATACGAAAGGTAAAAAAACCACATCTTTTAGTACAAGATTTTCGTTACAATTTGTTCGTAGATACTAAAATGTCTCTTTAAATAAATAAAGTTACACATTCGATAATAAGATGTTTTATTAGCTTTCTTTCATTCCGATACTTGTACGCTTACATTTTATTCTACATTTAAATTACAAACGCTTTTTTTGCTGCTTGCAGGTAGATCGTAGCTTGTTACGAAGGACCGCGCATGTTGAATTAATTGCTTTCTGTACTATGCATGCGTTCATGCTAGCAAATGTAAAATAACAAATGTAATCTTTTCCATTTTTTACTGCTTTATTTTACTACAACTGTACAGCAGCTCCTGTTATACATACATGATGTGGTGGAAAAAATACTTGTGCGTATATGTATGCAGCAAATGTTTAAAATTGTATGCATGATGCTATGTTTCTAAATTTAAGGTAAATGTCATTTGAAATTTGTCTGTTTATTTTTAAAATACTATGTAGCCTTTGTTAGTTAATGTAAGACTGTAGTTTCGATATATGTTAGTAAGCCGTGAAAAAAGAACATTAAGGTAAGAATGCTTATTTATTTTATACACTTGCTTGTATTGGAAGTGCATGCTTTTAATAAAGGACTTTAGAATACACTTGCGATCGTTTTTTTAAAAACACGACTTAAAAGCAAATGCGTAGACAACTTTGAGCCGCTTTTTTTTTTTTACTAGCGCGCGTTCACATTCACTTCACACGTAACTCGCACATCCTCACTAACAATTAAATACACTTCTTGCCTAGACATCCCTTTCATTGTTACAAGGAAGCACCGCACCCAAACATTTACATACGGCTAGACAACCACATCTTACCTACATGCTGTTCTTCAACGCTGCGTGTTGCCTTCTTTTGGTATTTAATTGAAGTAACAGCCCTTTTTGTCTCTTTTACAGTATTTAAACTACCAGAGCAACCATTCTCAACATTTCTTGAAAGAACTCCATCCGGTACACTTCGAGAGCTGCCCTATCTCTGTTACAGAACAGTAAGTAACTTCTTAAATGGCAATGAAAATAACATTTTGTGTCACTGTTTTACATTTGTTAACTTAATTATTTCTTTGCCTTTTATAATTGCAACAATGTTATAATTTTGCTTTTCGTAACAAACTTAACGTGCGATTTGTATTAAATAAAGACTTTAAAAGCAAATTTTGATAATTAGTTGTAAGAGAGCGTTCGCCATCATGCAACTGTTTC
This sequence comes from Lissotriton helveticus, assembly GCF_964261635.1. Classification (NCBI taxonomy): domain Eukaryota; kingdom Metazoa; phylum Chordata; class Amphibia; order Caudata; family Salamandridae; genus Lissotriton; species Lissotriton helveticus. The sequence continues at coordinate 1,182,585,286 of NC_136068.1, read as the reverse complement.
AAGATCTCTAACAAAGTATGTCTTCATCCTTTGCAGTGAAATATATTTAGCACTTTCTTTTCTAGGATCGTCACAGAGTTTTTCTTGTTACATTATGTCGATTTATCAACCTATGTTTACAGTGCTGAACACGTTATTATCATTTAAATACTTTGCTGAATTTTTATATGGGAACACGTGTAAGAGTGGGGGTGTGGGGTTATTTTAATACCATTTCTGCTATTAAAATGTATAATATTTGTTTGCGCTCGCACAGTCTTCTCCGAACAGCGTTGGACGCTCCATGCTTAAATCTCCCCCTGCATGCCCCCCTCACTGCCCCTAGTTAAGTTCTGCTAGGCGCCCTGGCAGCTCTGATCGAATCCCTGTTGTCTTTTAGTACTCTTTTGTAACCTGCACATGCCACTTTCCTCTTGTAACACACTCTTTGCTACCTCTCACATTATTTTTGATACTTGCACAAGTGCCACCATCACCTACGTAACGTTAACGTTTGTTCTTGTTCTTAAGTGTCTGCCATATATTGTAGTATTATACCTCTAATTGTACTTTTGTTTTCACTCGTAACCTGCACACATGTCACTCTTTGAACTGTATGGCACCGTTTGCTACCTTGTGTATTCTGCTCGGTCACACTGTCACCCTTGCCTGTGCGGCAACCCCCGCCCCCATCGCCCTCGCCTATCCCCACATCCTCTACTGCAATCACCTTTCTTGCCAGCGTCCGACCCCCCGCATTGTCGTCCCCCCAGCGCCTGCGGCAGTAAACCCCCATCCAAATCGGCCCCAGAAGGATGAAAAGCCCGTGCCTGACGCTCCTCTTAATCACGTGTCAGTTCCCTCCCTCAATCTCTGCTCCTGCGCACAGTCTCCTCCGAACAGCGTCGGACGCTCCATGCTTAAATCCCCCCCTGCATGCCCCCCCCTCACTGCCCCTAGTTAAGTTCTGCTAGACACCCTGGCAGCCCTGATCGAATCCCTGTTGTCTTTTGGTACTCTTTTGTAACCTGCACACGCCACTTTCCTCTTGTAATACACTCTTTGCTACCTCTCACTTTTTTTTTTATACTCGCACAAGTGCCACCGTCACCTACGTAACGTTAACGTTTGTTCTTGTTCTTGAGTGTCTGACATATATTGCAGTATTATACCTCTAATTGTACTTTTTTTTCTCTCGTAACTTGCACACATGTCACTCTTTCAACTGTATTGCACCGTTTGCTATCTCGTGTATTCTGCTCGGTCACACTGTCACCCGTGTCTGTGCGGCACCCCCCGCCCCCATCGCCCTCGCCTATCCCCACATCCTCTACTGCAATCACCTTTCTCGACAGCGCCCGAAGCCCCGCATTGTCCCCCCCAGCGCCCGCGGCAGTAAACCCCCATCCCAATCGGCTCCAGAAGGATGAAAGGACAAGGCCTTACGCCCCTCTAACTCACGCACCAGTCCCCTCCCTCAACCTCTGCTCCTGCGCACAGTCTCCTCCAAACTGCGTCGGACGCTCCATGCTTAAATCTCCCCCTGCATGCCCCCCCCTCACTGCCCCTAGTTAAGTTCTGCTAGACACCCTGGCAGCCCTGATCAAATCCCTGTTGTCTTTTGGTACTCTTTTGTAACCTTCACATGCCACTTTCCTCTTGTAACATACTCTTTGCTTTTTTTACGTAACGTTAACATATTGTTTACTTGCAAACTAATTTTTTTAACTGTTATTTAGTCACACAGAAAAAGCAAACAGTCGAGCTATTTCTTTAAAGAGCACCATCTACTATACATCTTTAACATTCGTTACTAGAACACGGTAAGTTAATTATTTAAAGTGAATTTTTTTAAAGTCATATATTATTACTTGTGTTACTTACTGCAGGTTCTTTAAGGTAAGTCTCTACTATGCATTCTGTACTACACACATTTTCCTACACACTCTATACAACAGACACTCTTAAACACTCTCACCAACACACTATCTACCACACTCTCTACCACACACTCTCTACAACATACACTTTACCACACTTACGAACGCACTCTTATTATACATTCTCTACACATACTCTCTACACATGCACTTTCTACACACGCACTCTCTACACATGCACTCTACACGTACACTCTCTACACATATACTCTCTACACACACACTCTACTACACTATCGACCACACTCTTTACTACACACTCTAATACACGCTCTCTAAGACACGCTCTCTAAGACACGCTCTTTAAGACACGCTCTCTCTGTACCACACTCTCTCTGTACCACACTCTCTCTGTACCACACTCTCTCTGTACCACACACTCTGTACCACACTTTCTGTACCACACTCTCTGTACTACACCCTTTGTACCACACTCTGTATACCACTCTGTTTGTAACAGTGTAGTGCAGAGAGTGTGGTGCAGAGAGTGTGGAGCAGAGAGTGTGGTGCAGAGAGTGTGGTGCAGAGAGTGTGGTACAAATATTCTCTGTGGCAATAGCTGATGATGAAAAAGTAAGCATGCACGCAAAAAACAAATATGTATACTTTCATAGTGATGAAAAATAAAGCATGCAGGGGAGAGCAAATATGCATACTTCTATGGTGTTACTTACGTGAGGCATTGTCAACATTTCTCAACACTTTCATAACTTGCTATTTCTCGTTAATCACACTGCTACACTCTTTACCCTACACTTTCTACTACACACACTCTTCTACACACTATCTATCATACTCTCTATCTCACACTCTCTACCATATACTCTCTACAATGCACTCTCTATTACAGACTTTTTACAACACACACACTATCACACACTCGTTATCACACTCTGCACCACACTCTCTACCACACTCTCTCTGTACCACACTCTCAGTACCACATTATCTGTACCACACTCTTTGTACACACACACACTCTCTACTATGCACTCTCTACACATGCACTCTACACATACACTCTCTACACATATACTCTCTACACACACACTCTACTACACTATCTACCACACTCTTTACTACACACTCTAATACACGCTCTCTAAGACACGCTCTCTAAGACACACTCTCTCTGTACCACACTCTCTCTCTGTACCACACTCTCTGTACCACACTCTCTGTACCACACTCTCTGTTCCACACTCTCTCTATACCACTCTGTTTTGTAACAGTGTGGTGCAGAGAGTGTGGTGCAGAGAGTGTGGTACAAATATTCTCGGTGGCAATAGCTGATGATGAAAAAGTAAGCATGCACGCAAAAAACAAATATGTATACTTTCTTAGTGATGAAAAATAAAGCATGCAGGGGAGAGCAAATATGCATACTCCTATGGTGTTACTTACGTGAGGCATTGTCAACATTTCTCAACACTTTTATAACTTGCTATTTCTCTTTAATCACACTGCTACAGTCTTTACCCTACACTTTCTACTACACACACTCTTCTACACACTATTTATCATACTCTTTATCCCACACTCTCTACCATATACTCTCTACAAAGCACTCTCTATTACAGACATTTTACAACACACACACTATCACACACTCTTTATCACACTCTGTACCATACACTCTGTACCACACTGTCTATACCACACTCTCTCTGTACCACACTCTCTGTACCACACTCCCTGTTACCACTCTCTTTGTACATTTACACACTCTCTACTATGCGCTCTCTACCACACACACTTTACAACACACACTTTACCACATACTCTCTAACACCAATGCTCTTTAAATACACACTCTTTACATACACGCTCTCTACCACACGCTCTCTAACAAACGCTCTCTAAAACACTGTCTAACACACACTGTCTAACACTTTAACACACACTCTTCTTTACAACACTTTACCACACACTCTTTTATACAATCTCTACAATGCACACTGTGTAACAAACTCTTTGTAACACTCTCTGTATAACACTCTGTATAGAATATGGTACAGAGAGTGTGGTACAGAGAGTGTGGAACAGAGAGTGTGGTACAGAGAGTGTGGTACACTCTCTACACGCACACTCTCTACACGCACACTCTCTACACACACACTGTCTACACACACACAATCTCTACACACACCCACTATCTACACGCACAAACACTCTACACACACAATCTGTACACATACACTCTCCACACACAGACACTCTACACACACTCTCTCTACACACACACCTTGTACACACACACTCTCTACACACACACTCTCTCTACACACAAACTCGACTCAACACTCTTTACTTCTCTCTACTACACAATGTTTAATACATACTTATCTACATACACTATAGTACATACTCTACTACACTATTCTTTACGACTTACTCAATACTACTAGTACTCTTTACTAAAAACTTTTATTTACTTACATTCTTTCTTATAATACAAAAGCTTAATTTATACTAATATGTAAATTCATTATTAATGCTTGTTTTCCTTTTCCATAGGTTGCCAATTCTTTCTTAGAATATCGCAAGTTGCTAATTCCTTATCAAAACAGCATCAAGGTAAAAGTAGCTAACTTTTGTTTATCTATCCACCGGTAACAATAAAGTGCGTTTGCAAAACATCTGTATAGTATACATATATAAAAAGCGCATATAACTCTCTCACTCTCTCTCTCTCTATATATATATATGTATATTACCTACTGGCGGTCGCCAGTAGGTATATATAGTTAGGATTTTTTCTCTATGGGATTTTTGAAAATTCTATGTCTAATAACTTTGGCGTTTGTGGACGGAATTGGCTGAAATTTTCAGGAAAATGGCACATTTTGTTTCTGAGCAGCCCTTGAAAATTTGGGGGGGGTTCGTCAAGGGGGGGCCGACAAAAAAGGGGGGTCCCAAAACGTGTTTTTAACATTGAGTTTTCCATAGGGCGGTTGGCCTCACTTTTAGCCCGAACGGCTGAATGGATTTGCACGAAACTTGGCAAAATTGTAGGGACTGGTAGCCCGATGTGCCTTTGCTAGGTCTCAATATATGTGCTCCAGTGGATTTTGAGAAATTAACGTTCAAAAAAAGATATATATCTGTAACAGCGGACCGGGCAGCGCTCCGGTTCGCGGACTTTTCGCGGTACGGAGCTTTGTGAAGCGAAGCTGATTGGTTCTCCGGCGTCTGTGAACATTCCAAACAGTCCGTAGCGGCCGCCATCTTGTCTCTCGGTAGGATCGAGAGACAAGAGGAGGCCAAAGCGAAGGGGCAAATGACCATAAGGGGGCATAGTAGATCCTCGCTGACCCCCTAGGTTTGATGTGGAGGTTTTAAAAGGGCCCCGCGGGGCAAAAAAAAAAAATAATAATAATAATCGAACGGCTGAATGGATTTGCACGAAACTTAGTAAAATATTAGGGACTGGTAGCCCGATGTGCCTTTGCTAGGTCTCAATATATGTGCTCCAGTGGATTTTGAGAAATTAACGTTCAAAAAAAGATATATATCTGTAACAGCGCTCCGCTTCGCGTAACGGAGGTTTGCGAAGCTGATTGGTTCTCCGGCGTCTGTAAACATTGCAAACAGTCCGTAGCGGCCGCCATCTTGTCTCTCGGTAGGATCGAGAGACAAGAGGAGGCCAAAGCGAAGGGGCAAATGACCATAAGGGGGCATAGTAGATCCTCCTTGACCTCTTAGGTTTGATGTGGAGGTTTTAAAAGGGCCCCGCGGGGCAAAAAAAAAATAATAATAATAATCGAACGGCTGAATGGATTTGCACGAAACTTGGCAAAATTGTAGGGACTGGTAGCTCGATGTGCCTTTGCTAGGTCTCAATATATGTGCTTCAGTGGATTTTGAGAAATTAACGTTCAAAAACAAGATATATATCTGTAACAGCGCTCCGCTTCGCGGAGATAAAATTATATCTGTATTACCTAGCTGTTGCTAACACCAGTTAGCGACGGCTAGTAGGAGATAGCGACCATCTTGGGCCCCACTTTGCATGTGAGTGATATTTATCACTAATGACATGCAAAGTGGGCATGCCAAGATGTTAGCGACTGGAAACAGTCGCTAACATCGCTATCTCCTATTATCAACTTTTGGAAATATTCGCGATAAGCGCGAATATCTCCAAAAGCTAGCACCTGCCCTGAGCAGTTCTTAGCCATGTTATCCAATGGGAGGTGGATAACATGGCTAAGAGCATTAGCTCGGTAATGCATGAATATCGCTGAGTTTTCAGCGATATTAATGCATTGCGGTCGTTTTTTATCGTATTTGCGATAAACCTTGATAATAGCAAGGTTTATCTGCGATAATTTCTGACGATGCTTAGCGGTAAAAAAATCGTTGCTAAGCATCGTTAGGGATAAATATTGCTTAACTTTGGTAATATGCCCCAACGTCTGTTAACGTTCGATTCGAAGGAAATCAGGAAGTGTTGAAAAACATTGTCTGCGCCATCTTGTCTTTTTTCAAATGCCACACTTTTGTCGTGCACGGCAGTCATTTTAGATGCCTTGACCAGACCCACTCTGTGCACGCTGTCGATCCTTAGCATGGCTCCCCACCCTCGCAAGCATCTCCCCCAGGCAGTGGTCACCCCCGCTCTCTGTCTTATGCATGGGTAATAAATCTCCCCCCATCTGCGCTGCTCTTCCCTGAGAATCACACCCTGTGCCCGCCCGACACCTCCCTTTCGCCCTATTCACTACCGCACCCTCTGACACTCCTTTTCCTCTGTGTCCGATTGTCCAGGCCGGTCCTAGGGTATCAGCTAGCCCTGCAGATGTAGTTTATGGCCCCAGCTGTAAAGAATCACCCCTCTTCAAAGGAGTTATAGTAGATCAAGGCCCACACTCGATGAGATCCGTCACAGCAGACGCGTTCCTATTATCTGAAAACCATCCTGTATTGTGATTGGGGAGGGGACCGAGCCTGAAGCGGAAGATTCCAGGGATGACTCTTTGTACATCAAAGTTTTTACAATTATGTGTCACATTAAAAATATATAGCACTCCGACAAAGTAGTAAGATTATAAAACTTTAATAACTTATAAATATATACAAGAAAACAAAAACAGTAATAACATATAAACATTTTTAGGGAAAAACAACGAAGTAGTGGTCGGCTGTGCGAATAGTCCCAACGCAGCACAACGTCCAGATTTCTGGCGTGGGGCGTCGCGGGGGGTGGGTCATCAGTAGCAAACTGTTGTGCGAATAGTTCCAAGGCAGCAGAACGGTGGCACCAAGGTGATGTCCAGTAAGTTGCCGCACTGGTTTTGGTATCCTACAATGCTGCTCCGAATAACGGCGTGGGGCGCCCCGGGGGAGGCGGCGTGAACGGGCCTCTCCAGGTGGAGTCTCATCTGTTGTAGTGGGGCGCCCCTTTACCGTTTCAGTTGCCATTCCGTCCGTTTTTGGTCCACTGTGTCAAAAGCCGCAATTCAGCTGAGTTGCGCCCACTCTTGCGGTGCAGCGATAGGCGGCTGTCACAGGACTCTCAAAATGGCGGCAGGCTGTTTCCTTTTTGGGCCTGGTCCACTGAAATGGCCCTGGGACACCTTGGAAATCGGACGCTTGTCTGCTAGGTCTTGGACCCCATTCTCGAAAGCGTCCCCTCCGCCTTGAGGATTCATCAAAAGTTTTGGGGGCCCCCGACTCCTGTAGGCTTCTGGTGGGGAGCGGCTGCCATGATTGCTCGCGGAATGACCACGACGGAGCTACGAGATGGTGGTGCTCTCATGCTGACGCCAGCTTCAGTCTGAAACATCCAGAAACAAGGTGGGGCTTTCATCGTTTGGGAAAAAAAAAAAGTTTTCATCCAATGAAAAGTGTTGTTTTTAGGTCATATGATCAAGCCTTCCATCATTAGGAAACCAAAAGTAAAATGAACCAATGAAAAGTTTTATAAACAAGTCACATGACCTGTTATGCGGCATAGGGTATAAAATGCGGAGAAAATACGTTGGCACGTGAGGCGGCGTCAGTAGCGGACCGATGTGCGAATAGGCCGAAGGCAACACAACGCGCCAAGATCCGGATGGCACCGAGGTGGTGTCCAGCAAGTTGCAGCACTGGTGTGGCCATCCTACAATGCTGAAAGTCGGCGTGAGGCGCCCCGTTGGCCTGTGAGTTTGCGTCAGTAGCGGACCGATGTGCGAATAGGCCGAAGGCAGCACAACGCGCCAAGATCCGGATGGCACCGAGGTGGTGTCTAGTAAGTTGCCGCACTGGTGTGGCCATCCTACAATGTTGAAAGTCAGCGTGGGGCGCCCCGTTGGCCTGTGAGATGGCGTCAGTAGCGGACCGATGTGCGAATGGGGCCAAAGGCAGCGCAACAATATTTTCGGAATAGAAGACACCACAAGGCGCTGAGATGCCAAGATCCGGATGGCACCGAGGTGGTGTCTAGCAAGTTGTGGCACTGGTGTGGCCATCCTACAATGGTAAAAGTCGGCGTGGGGCGCCCTGTTGGCCTGTGAGATGGTGTCAGTAGCGGACTGATGTGCGAATGGGGCCAAAGGCAGCGCAACAATATTTTCTGACTGACACCACAAGGCGCTGAGATGCCAAGATCCGGATGGCACCGAGGTGATGTCTAGCAAGTTGCTGTACTGGTGTGGCCATCCTACAATGGTAAAAGTCGGCGTGGGGCGCCCTGTTGGCCTGTGAGATGGTGTCAGTTGCGGACCGATGTGCGAATGGGGCCAAAGGCAGCGCAACAATATTTTCTGTATGGAAGATACCACTAGGCGTTGAGATGCCAAGATCCGGATGGCACCGAGGTGATGTCTAGCAAGTTGCTGTACTGGTGTGGTCATCCTACAATGCTGAAACTCGGCGTGGGGCGCCCCATTAGCCTGTGAGATGGCGTCAGTAGCGGACCGATGTGTGAATAGGCCGGAACCAGCACAAGGCGCCAAGATCCGGATGTCACCGTGGTGGTTTCATAGTTGAGAGGCACTTCATCTGCAGTGGGGCGCCGAGATCCGGATGGCACCGAGGTGATGTCTAGCAAGTTGCTGTACTGGTGTGGTCATCCTACAATGCTGAAACTCGGCGTGGGGCGCCCCACTAGCCTATGAGATGGCGTCAGTAGCGGACCGATGTGCGAATAGGCCGAAGGCAGCACAACGCGCCAAGATCCGGATGTCACCGTGGTGGTTTCATAGTTGAGAGGCACTTCATCTGCAGTGGGGCGCCGAGATCCGGATGGCACCGAGGTGATGTCTAGCAAGTTGCTGTACTGGTGTGGTCATCCTACAATGCTGAAACTCGGCGTGGGGCGCCCCATTAGCCTGTGAGATGGCGTCAGTAGCGGACCGATGTGCGAATAGGCCGAAGGCAGCACAACGCGCCAAGATCCGGATGGCACCAAGGTGGTGTCTAGTAAGGTGCACTGGTGTGGCCATCCTACAATGTTGAAAGTCGGCGTGGGGCGCCCCGTTGGCCTGTGAGATGGCGTCAGTAGCGGACCGATGTGCGAATGGGGCCAAAGGCAGCGCAACAATGTTTTCTGAATAAAAGACACCACAAGGCGCTGAGATGCCAAGATCCGGATGGCACCGAGGTGGTGTCTAGCAAGTTGTGGCACTGGTGTGGCCATCCTACAATGGTAAAAGTCGGCGTGGGGCGCCCTGTTGGCCTGTGAGATGGTGTCAGTAGCGGACCGATGTGCGAATGGGGCCAAAGGCAGCGCAACAATATTTTCCGAATAGAAGACACCACTAGGCGTTGAGATGCCAAAATCCGGATGGCACCGAGGTGGTGTCTAGCAAGTTGCTGTACTGGTGTGGTCATCCTACAATGCTGAAACTCGGCGTGGGGCGCCCCATTAGCCTGTGAGATGGCGTCAGTAGCGGACCGATGTGCGAATGGGGCCAAAGGCAGCGCAACAATATTTTCTGAAGAGAAGACACCAAAAGGCGCTGAGATTCGGTTACCACCGAGGTGATGTCTAGCAAGTTGCCGCACTGGTGTGGCCATCCTACAATACTGCTCCGAATAACGGCGTGGGGTGCCCGAAGGGGGGGGGGCTGCGTGAACGGGCCTTCCTAGGTGGAGGCTCGTCTGCTGTAGTGGGGCGCCCCTTTACCGTTTCAGTTGCCATTCAGCTGAGTTTTGGCCGCTCTTGATGCTACAGCGACAGGCGGCTGCAACAGGACTCTCAAAATGGCGGCCTGTTCTTTGGATTTGGGCCTGGTCCACTAAAATGGCCCTGGGACACCTTAGAACTCGGACGCTCGTTTTTTTTTTCCTTTCCTGTACATGCAAAAAAAGGTAAATGCCCGGTACGTTACACGCTTCATCTGCCACGATGAACTCTCCAGAGGAACCAAAAAAAAATATAGTTATGGTAACTATACCATGCATCGTCATATGGAGAGGTGGCACCAATTAATTATAGTGCTGCATAAAAGAGAGATTTGGAGGAGAACCCCTGACCTGCTAGTACATTCATCAAAGAAGTGGCACTGACAGCATCAGAGGCAAGGGAAACGGTCCCAAATATTTAGAAGAACTTTGGAAAGATTAAAATGACATGTTTAGATTGTGGCAAATTAATTTCATGTGGACAGATGAGTGTTACTCTAATAAATACAGCATATGAACATCATCATAGTCGATGGTTGGTAGAGACATTTTGACTATATCCTGGACCTGCCCGTCCTCGCCCAAAATGGCGCCGGAATAAATGGGACTCGTAACTCCTTGTTGTGTACTGGTTGCAGAACCTTGAAATCACGAGATACGTATGCAGTTTTGAAGCACATGGTGGGCGGGGACGAGAATTGATTGAATATTTCGACATCCCTATTGATATTAAGTTCTGATGTGTTATTGATTACTGTACTATTGAAAGTTCGAATTAACGTCACCCATGGTACTTGCCCGCAAATGTATATCTAGATAATTTTATTGTAACTGGCCCTGTCGTATTTTAATTATAAAATGTACGTCCACCGATTCCGTAACTGTTAGACACCTTAGTTCTTGCAACCTAATGGCCCGCCCGTTACGTTCCTCTACAGTGTAAATGTCTACTCATCATATACGATTACAGTTTGCTCCGTGGCCGGCCCACGTGGTTATAGGCTCGTATTTGTATAATGAAATTTTCACAATAAAGGTTTTTAAAAGAAAACATGGTAGTAGTATATACATTGGTAAAGTTTTTAATAATAGTCACTGTTTTAGAATCATTAAAAGGCAAGTGAAATAAAGCAGATCAATTACATGAAGGGTAAAAGGTATAATACGAAGGAACGCAGTAAAGATAAATGGTCAAGGGCTGTTGTGTTTTCTATTCCTGCAACATAAAGTGATCGATAAGAATCTCATATTCAGGCGTATCGGCGACTAAGACAGCAGGTCGACCCTCTTTTGCTCAACGGCTCCGTCATGGGACGAAGAAACGCTCTTTTTCTCGAAAAAAGAATATATTTTACTTGCAGGACAGTTGTAAATTTTCCGGGAAAGTACATTAGCCTGGAACATTATAACATATATTTAAGAAAAAATAATGTTCGGAAGTAATAAAAAGCGTAATTTTTAGGTCATATGACCAAGCCTTTCATCATTAGAATAAGAAAAGTAAAATGAACCAATGAAAAGTTTTATTAACAAGTCACATGACTTGTTATGCTTACGTTACGCGCTGCGCGCCCCGGATGACTTCCGGATGCGCTAACGCGGCGCGTCATATGACGCATTACGCGACAACGCAGGTCCAGAATATAGTCAAAATGTCTCCACCAACCAGCGGTCGGAACACAACCCCTTTCAGCAGGCTAAATAGTTCTGTTAAATGACAACAGAAGGGACAGGCAACAAGAACCATTAGTCAAAGAGGGGAGGGCTAGTTCTTCTCTACCGGGTTACATTGGGGCGCTACCGGAACTGATCGAATTGGTAGTCTACAGTGTTTCTGGATGTTTCAGACTGAAGCTGGGGTTAGCATGAGAGCAGCACCATTTCGTAGCTCCGTCGTGGCCATTCTGCAACCAATCATGGCAGCCGCTCTTTATCGTTATTTTGGGCGGGGTGGGTGGCGGAGCCGAGCTGTTTTGCAGCCATCATTGTGTGGAGTTCAGTTCATTTCACTAGTTTTGTATTTGTCATGAGGGGTTGTTCCTAATGTTTCTATTTTAGCGAGGTCAAAAAGAGATCCCATTAGTGGCCTACTGATTTTGCTCGATTCCTTTTCTTTTTTTTTTACACGATTTTTCGTTATCTGCAAAGACTAAACAGAGTATTGCGACTCTGTGTTTGTTTGTAAATAGAGAATGAACCAAAGAGAACCAATTCTAAAACAGTAAATACTTGGATAACAATCAATCAAATGGAGAGAGAAGCAGGCACGACGTATTACAACGGGGGCAAAGGCCTGCGTTAACTACCCTTCACTATGTGCAAAGAGAGAGTACTCCTAATAGAAATGAGGGGGGGGGGCACCATTCAAAGCAGATCAGTGTGCATAAACACGAAAATGTTTTCACTTACCACGTACTTGACATTCGACAGCTTATGATATTTGCTATTAAAAAACCATTGAAATTCACTGAAAAAACCATAGGTTATAGACCATATATAGTTAGGAATTTGCATTTACAAAACCTTGAAAATTCACTGAAAAAACCATAGGTTAGAGACCATATATAGTTAGCTGGACATTTTATTGACATAAAACCAATGAAATTCCATATATAGTTAGTTGCACTAACTATATATCGCGCACCCGCAATCCACTGCTGATGATGTCACATATTACATCATTCATGACATGGTCAGTGACATCACTGATGACATCACTGATGACATCTCAAATGACATCACTGATGACATCACTGATGACATCTCATTTGACATCAATGACCACATCACTGATGATATCATTCATGTGACAATACAATGCATCTCCTCACATTTTAATATAACCTCTGTTTCACCCAGTGTTAAATACAGAGTATAATTTTTGAAACCATTGACACACCAATACTAGTTACTACATACGTACTCACTGATTCCTACGTCTACACACACATTCACTCATTCACCCATACAATCATTCATACATACAATCACTCATCTTTACAACACTATCATATGCACTCATACACCTATACAGACACTCACACTCTGCCACTCATCCATGGAGTTACTCACACACCTAGTCAGTCCTGTAAAGAATCAATCACACTTCCATTTTCTTGTCTATACAGTTAAACATAGAGCACCTTACATTTTCAAACATATACTAACAGATACTTACTTTCTTATACAATCATTGATACAAGTACACATTGATCTGCACAGAGTCACACACCTCCCAGCCAGCCACACACACACTCAGTCTCCCATACAAATACTTGGACAATCAATCAATAACCCATATAGTTAATCATATAGCTACTGATCAACACATGCAGCAGTTTACAGAGAAACAGACATAATGATGCACAAATTAAGACAGTTTAGTCACTAACCCATGCACTCAGTGAGACACATTTAATCACTCACTCATACATTCAGTCATGCACCTACTAAATCCTTCGTCCAGACAGTTATACATCTACTCATTCTTCAATATGTAAAACATATTTAAACTTTACAGAAACACACAGTCACTGGATGATGTCATCAGTGATGTCATCAGTGATGTCATTTGAGATGTCATCAGTGATGTCATCAGTGATGTCACTGACCATGTCATGAATGATGTAATATGTGACATCATCAGCAGTGGATTGCGGGTGCGCGATATATAGTTAGTGCAACTAACTATATATGGAATTTCATTGGTTTTATGTCAATAAAATGTCCAGCTAACTATATATGGTCTCTAACCTATGGTTTTTTCAGTGAATATATATATAGATATATAGATAGAGAGAGAGATATACATATAGATATATAATATCTTACTTAAAATAAAAATAAATACCATTAAATATAACTAGTAGATACCTATTACTATTATATAAACAATACTTTATATATATATATATATATATATACACATATATATAGCGATATATATATCCAGATATATATATACCAAATAAATAGAAAAAGTATACATCTATACTGATTAATATCTTTTAGCTCAACTAATAAAAATATTTTTGCTAAATACCATAGGTTGCAAATTCCTTAGCAAGTCATCATCAAAGAGAAAGTTGCATAATATTTCCTTTATCGACGCATCTAGAAAATAAATAGTGTGAGGAATATCCCGCTTGTAACGATAGAGAGCGTTTGCTAAACATCAGTATAGTATACATATATAAAAATAGAATAGTACTCTCTCTCTATAAAAAAAAAATATATATATATATATATATATATCCAAACACAAATTGCCTCGCAACTTGAACCGGGACCCAGAAGGGCGGTCAGTGAGGCTGGCGCGGGGCTTCCAGTTGTAAATAGCTTCAAATTCCCTCCTTGAGGCAAAGAGGCACACTGACTCTGGCTGGGTTGTTGTAAATTCATTTATTGTGTGGAACAGCACGAAGGCAATAGGCGTCCTTTACCCAACGTTTCTGCTTCTGCAAGCCTTGGTCACGGGTTAAATCTCTGACTTTCAAATGACCCACGTGATTCTTTTAATCACTGCAGGCCGTATTCTTTTGCAGAGAGCGCAGGGGGAA